>NC_080686.1:30429853-30732883 GCF_030445035.2 Dasypus novemcinctus | reverse complement strand
GTTAAAGGGAAGACAGTGGTCCCATTGCATAGTAGAAAGAGTCAGGCTTTGTGATGAGACAGACCCGTGTTTAAATCCCAGTTCTGGGACTGATTCCTGTGTGCGACACTGGGAAAGTTACTTAAACCCTATGAGCTTCAGTTTCCATCACTGTAAAATGGAAACAGTAGAACTTTCTGCAAAACATTTCAGAAGAACTAAAATGAAGTAATAAGTGTAAATAACTTGGTAAACAGCAAGCAACCAAAAATGGCACCTATTTTATTATTTTTTACAGAGTTTGAGCAAAATTATTATCATTTGGATGGATGGATGGATGTATTAACTTATGGACTGGTGGATGAAAGACTGACATGAGTTAACAAATTAAACTATTAACCACAAATTACAAGGCAACAGAAGTCAAAGCAGACAAAACAAATGAGAATATATTGGGCAATGAGATTAGTCTTGCCTGATTGACCTAAGCATTTTGCCAAAGTTGTGGTTTTGCTGCTACTGATTCCTCCCACCAAGGAGTTGCAAGGACAGGCATGAACCTTGGTTTTGCCATGAACTTTTGTATGGAAAACTTTTGTTGTAATTAAATATTTTAAATAAAAATACTGCCCTTTGACGCTTTAATTTAAAAAGAAATAAATAACTGAAACTTTGGAAGCTTTTTGACTTGATATTATAGTTTTTAACTTCTATTATGTTGTAATTCCTACATTCGATAGTTTACTCTTCAAGGACTGATATATCTCTATCACACCTCATACAGTGCTCTGGAGATAGTGGAATGTATGGGAAGGGGTGGGATGGGATGGAGTGGAGTTCCCAAAGGAATGAATGATAACCGAGGATGCTCTTGAATTATCTGTAACTTGTGCTGTACTTCCCTTTTCATAAAAGTAACAGCCTTTTGAAAATAACTGGCAAAAACATATAAGTGCTATCAAATATGTTTATGAATATACTACATCTGTCATATATAAACATATATACGTTAATAATTACCAAGAGATTGTTCATTCATAAATGTTATGTTTTGTGGATTCCATAAAATGTTATCAATAGAAATGGAAAATTCAGTCTCATTACTTTTATAAATCCAAGGGGAATGAATTCATCAAACAAGAAAGAAAATCCATCTTTAAGTAGTAGCAAACAGATTTTTTCCAGAGATATAATTTTGTTCTCTGAGGTAATTTTGAAAACTTTTTCCTAAAAAGAACAATAACCATTCAACCACCTATGCTCTCATTTAACCAACTGAATTACCTATAATGATTTTAATATATACTAGAATTAAAAAAAAACATTAGTCTGATCTAAAATAGTTTCAAAGAGCTATATGAGCTCTCCCCCCACCCAGCTTTTAGCTCAAGGCTTTCTCTTCTGGAATTAGAACAGCCTAGAAAAATAGGAGTCAGGCAGCAGACTTGGTCCAGTGGTTAGGGCGTCCGTCTACCACATGGGAGGTCCATGGTTCAAACCCCGGGCCTCCTTGACCCATGTGGAGCAGGCCCATGAGCAGTGCTGATGCGCGCAAGGAGTGCCCTGACACGCAGGGGTGTCCCCAATGTAGGGGAGCCCCACGCGCAAGGAGTGCACCCCGTAAGGAGAGTCGCCCAGCGCAAAAGAAAGCACAGCCTGCCCAGGAATGGCGCTGCCCACATGGAGAGCTGACACAAGATGACGCAACAAAAAGAAACACAGATTCCCGTGCCGCTGACAACAACAGAAGCAGACAAAGAAGATGCAGCAAATAGACACAGAGAACAGACAACCAGGGTGGGTGGGGAAGGGGAGAGAAATAAATAAATAAATCTTAAAAAAAAAAAAAAAAAGAAAGAAAAAGAAAAATAGGAGTCAAATGACGGCAACTAGTTGATAATAGCCATTAGACATAGGCACCAATAGTGAAACTGAACGCAGAGGTAAGGACCCACTACATATCCACGGCAAGCTCCAGACACTCTTACTAGTTCATCTCTAAATCACCTCACTGGAAAGCCTGAGAAACTCCCAGTATCCTAGCAACAAAATAAATCAATGAAACATGCCAGCATCTAGAATAAAAATCCTTACCATGGTGCATGAATCCATTGTCACAGAGTCCAGTGCCAAATATCATTGCCTCTTCTCTGGTGCGGCAATCCCCCTGTTAACCACAAAAGCACCATACAATTTAATATGCAACAGAAGGCTTTATAGCACTTTTATAATATGTGACATTCCTGGTTGCATATTCAGACAAAGCCATTCACAGATTATGGCACACATTGCTTTCACAAGCCCAAGATTCATCTATTGTCATAAAACATTCACATGATTATTCAAATATTTTCTTTTGGCATTAAATGAAAATCAAAGATATACTATTTTCTGAGAAAAACAATACTCTATTAAACATGAAAATATATAACTAAAATGTATTGCTATTATAAATGGTCCTTTCTGTTATTTCTTAGAGCTTATATCCCAATTATGCAACAGCAAAATGTCCTATATTTTGACAACATACTAAATAAAGCTAAGTAAAAATGATTCACCATGCTGAATTATTCACCACTGCCACCAACTCTTTCCCTGTGTCAAATGGCCTCACTCTGCAAGGACACATAAAGAAACCTACTACTCTAGAGTAATTTGTAGGAACTTAAACATAAATGGTTTGGCTGAGCCAGCAAATGCAAGCTTTTCTTTCACTATCCTGCCAAAAAACAAAAACAAAACAGATCATATAACTGAACTTAACAAAAAAGCCCAACGTAACCATTCCTTACAGTTTCAATTTAGAAAACACCTGCTTTATTCATATAAGTATGGGCTCATGTACATGAATATGAATGCATGTGTACAGAATCTTACAATTATATGTTTTACAATTTAAAAAGTACTTTTTCATGTATTATCTCATTTTTTCACTAGTTCTATCATTCTCATATCATTCCATTGCTAAGTCTTCCTCTTAAACCCAGCTCATGTTATCCTAATCTGAGGCTAAGATATGAGAGTTAATTGCTATGTCTCATACTCACATTTGAATAAATTTTAGGATATCAGAACTGTAAAACTTAAGGGATAGAGAAGAGACCCCATGTACAGCTATTTCAGTAAGTAGTAAACAGTTGTGAAAACTAAAATCCAGAGAGAATAAATGACTTGCCCAAGTTTGTATAACAAGTTATTAGCAGAGATAGCATCAGGGGCCAATGTGCTTGAGCTTCAGTGCAATGCAATCTCTACTATATACTTTCTACAGACATTGTCATAACAGGCCACTAAGAGAAAACTGAAGAAAAAAAAATTGCCACTTGTCCAGTTTTTGAGCAAATAATCTATTCTTCTAATGCTCAAACTCTGAAAGAAAAAGTACCATGAAAAAGTTGATATCTGATTTCCTGAATCAGAATTTTAAATATTTATTCAGTACTGCTTTTGCTACCAATAATCTTTCTTCTACTTTCTCACATAATCAACATATACTAAAGTCCATGTGAATTCTATGAACAGTACAGTTTCTTTGTGAAGTTTCAATTCCAATACTGGACACAGAACTGAGACCAAACACACACATTGACCACGGTGCCATAAAAGGCTTCAGAACACCATGAAACCCACTGGAAATATGGATTCAGGTTTTAGCTAAAGGTAACTGTTTAATTTAACCTAAAATCTTAGCTTCTAAATATAAAAATTTTAAATGCTATATAATAAAAAATAGGTCATTTTGAATAGTGTAGAAATTCACATTAAATAATTAAAATCCTAAATTTTATTTATACAAAGAAATTAAATGTGGATTAGACATTAATATTTGAAAAAAATAAACATTTTTATGATTAAATAACAAATGTTATTATTTACTTGTAACAAAGAAAGCAGGTAGCTTTTTAAAATAGCAAATAAGTAAAACTGCTTATGAAGTTGGCTCAATTAGCCAAACATAATGGCTTATATTTCAAGCAAGTAATAGCCCTTTCCCACAAATAGTAAGTACAATTAAAGTTATTATCAGTTTAATTAATCTTACTTTTAATCAGTGGAAAACTTTTGATAATTTATTAACTGACTTAGTATAAGATATTTTAAATAAATTCAAATTTGTATATCAATTATGATGACCTAGATATCCTGATATGTATAACTTACAAGCAGATAACATTTTCTCAGTACCAGCTATCAGTATCCGTATCCTCAGAAGCAGAGTAACAATAACAACAACAAAGTTTGTACTTTTCTAATTGAACTGTTTGCAGATGTACATTAAAGTTCATATTATCAAATTACAATTATTTTCTAACAGGGAAAAAGGCACAGGGAGATTAGAATAACTTGATAGGAGTAATAAACTTTAAAACAAATTAGAGAACAAAACATTCAAAAACATTTAACATATGAGCATAGCTACTATTTGGTAATACTCAAGTCATGCTTCATTTTTCCAATGGTTATCAACAAATATTTTTAAATAGGAAAAAATCCTAACTCTGTTTCTTATGAGGTATGACCAAAGGCAAGTTATCTCTTCATTGTGCCTCATCTTTAAGATGGGGATAAACTAATACAATAAATAACCCACATGCCCCAAGTTTAAAGCAGCAGGGAATGAAACTCAGCACTACAATTTGTCTATCTACCTGTGCAATTAACCAGTCTATCAGTTTGTTGGCCATGACCACAGATTTGTAGGTCCTTAAATGGTAATCTTTATCTCTGTAAAGAAAAAAGAAATTAAAAACATTAAGCAGGAAAATTAATGAGAACTGGGAAACATTTTCATTTGGAATGAGTGTGCAACAGAATAGTTTATATAATGTAATTCAAATATATTGTCCAAATTATATGTACATAAGTGAAGTTTTCAAAGCATGTAAAACATGTGAAAATCTTTTATTAGCTCATATCAAAGGAAAAAAACACAAAATATCTCTTCTTTTGCATTTTCCTAGACCCAAAAAGATTACTATTTGCCATATCATTTGGTAATAATTTAGCTAGAAATATATTCCCTTAATAAAATAAGAAAATAGATTATTCCCTTTAAATCAAGGTGGATTCTACTTAAAAAATCCTTAAAATGTGAGGAATAAAGCAACCCCCTTTATTTCTGTTCCTGAATTCACCAGGAAGACAGGATTTCCCTGGAGGATTATTCATTCAACCTTACTGTAGGAGAACAGTAGGCCTGTCCTGAAGGAGAGACACTGAGAACCTTATCATTCATTTTGTCTGATCAGAACATAAACAGAATGACACCACATCCCCAGGGAACCAAAGGAATTAACTGGTACCAGGTCAGATTTCCTTTTCAGTAGATGTTCCAGCTCTGAGAAATCACTCAACATTTAGTTAAGATACCAACAAAGCACTCACAATGAGAACTGGGCCCCAAGGGCAGAAATCTGTAATTCAGTTATTTTGCAGTTCTGGATCAAAAGGGAACGAGAAAATGGCAGTCTTTTCAAAAGTTCAAACTGCAAACAACTTGAAGTGACTAATAATTACTAGCTATATTCACAGTACTTTGGCCTCTGTCAGTAATTTACAATTAAGACGTACATCATTGAAACACTGCCATAAAAATATCTCCCTGAAATAAGGTTGACATTTTTGAGATTTCAATAATAAATGACCTAGGTTAGCCAGTAATCAACAGTAATTTTATTTTTAAAATCTATTTCCATATTTTTGATACCTCATCATCCATCATCCATTTCCTCTTGGTTTCTATAAACATCAATAAGAATTTAAAAGGGGAGTTTATTATTAGACCACGTGTGCCTGTGGGCTCTTCACGCCACATAATTTTCCTTTCATCAGCTGAGTTCACACATATTAAAAGCATGACTATCGTACATTCCATCTGTTACATGGCTTTTGTCCCATAAAATTTTCCTTGGCAACTCCTAAGCAATTGCCTTTTCTAGCCAAAGAGCAATTCCTTTTCATCGGCTCTTTCAGAAAAGTAACTTTCTTGATAAGAAACCCCATATAGCTAAACTGTATTTTCAGAACACATTTTCTCACATACAAAATCTCCATATAAACAGGTGAAGTGGAGGACTAAACCAGTATTGTATTCTATTGGTTGAGCAGAAAACTTTTTTAAAGTACCCACTTGCTATAGAGTTAAGTAATCATCTCTTAGGATTAAGCTATCCCAAATGTTTGCAGGGTGTATGTGCCTGGAATATAGCAAAAAGTCAACAAAATATTGGCTCTCTTCCACTTTTTTCTATTTTGCAACGCCTACTTGGGAAATAGATATGGCAGTATTGGGGTGATAAACAAGTTGCTGTTTTCTCCTCCCAGTCCTGTAGGAAGTTGTCCTATCAAGGCCCTGCAGCACTTTAGCATTAGTGTGCAACCCAAGACACACCAGCAACTCTGAAAAAAATTTTTTTTTAATTCTGAGTTTCCTTGGAACTGGAAACCAGAATGAAAAACAGAAACATTGAACATCAAACGTTTGGATTCGACAGCCAAGATTGAAAAGCATCTTCATTCCATTTTGGAAATGATACATCCATTTTTTTTTTCCTGAACAAAACAATTTAGTAAATAAACTTCAAATGATATCTGACCATCTGAAATTCATTTAACATCTATCACTGTATATAACAAAGGAACCATCACATTCATGGAGATTTCCTCTATTAACAATCTGATTCAAAATTCAGTGGTTTCCACTGTCTGTCTAAAGGGACAGAGGAAATGAACCCTGATTACTCACAAAAAACAAACAAAAAACATGTCTTCATAGGAGGGAAAACATTGCAGAGAAAAATTATACTTATTAAATCCAAAGTACTTCATAATTTTCAAAACCAAAACATTTCTTTGGAAGTCAGTAGCATGAAATAAAATACATAATGAAGATTCATTTACATAATCTATTGAAAAAATTGAATATACAAGTAATCATAACGATAAATATTTATAGTAATTGGTATTTCCAAATCCTTCCCTATCAGTCAACTGTTATTATTAAATATTAATTAAATATGATCATTTCATTGTCAAGTCTAATATTTACTGTTAAGCAATAGCAAAATAATTTTAGAAATTAGAATAAAAAAGCAGGAAGAAATTGTATAATTACAGTCTTGGAAATATTCAAGGATATATTAGGAAGTAAAGCATTACTTGAAATAATCTCTAAAAGTTAACTTTTAACATTTAGAAGAAAAAACAAAAAAGCTATCAAGTTCTACCTGAATAATATTTTCCACATATGCAACATAAATATTTCCATTTAAGTATTCCAGAACTGAGAAACCAGACTCACCTTATCACGGGAGTAAATAAACTATGAAGACGGCAATATAGTCTTACACCCTACATAGAATAAAAATATGTCAAAAGCCAGGAAGATCACTGAAATGAAGATGTCAATGAAATTTGGAAATAAGCAAATTCATTGTTAGCATTCTCGGATCATTACATCTTCAACGAATTTAAAACTCATTCAGATCCTACATCATAAAATTAATATGACTTAATTCATTAAAAAGATAACTAAATTTGCTATGAATTTGTCTACACAAAGGATTTTTACTATTATTTTTCTTAAAATACAAAATTTCAAGATATAGTGGAAGTAGAAAACTAATCTATGCAGTAATGTGTCTATATTATTGTCCATTATATGTCACATAAATTTTGTCAAGTATACAAAGTAAACTGTATTACATTTATTTTTAGGTAATTGTATTAATTTTTTATTTATTCAAGTATTATGACCACATCTCTAGGAAGATGTGAAAGACGTGAAACAACTTCCAATCGATATAACCTTGTGGGTGATGTAGTTATACTATTTCCATTTAGAATGAGATAAGAGATGGAAAATATTATCTCACATTACAATTAGAATTCTTGAAACAATCAAGAAGAAATAGAGAGGCTTGCTGGGGTATGTCATTTAGGAATTTTCTACTCTGGAATATTTTAAGTCTCTCAACAGCATTTTGCCTTCTTGAAGCACGAGTAGCATTAATTCTGCTATTGATATAAAATTGTGGGAGAGGGCGTTACCTTTGAAATCACGTCTTGCATCTCATTTCTTGGATAAAATGTTCCATCATCATAACGAAACCTATACAACATCTGTTCTGGTTTGAACTGATGTTTATCAGTAACTAAGAACATAGAAAATATATTAAAATACTGATGATATAAAAAGTGGTTACAGAATAAAAGAAATTTATGAAATCCATATTCCTACATATTGAAAAATTTTCATTTTAAAATAAAAACTTTTGCTTTTCTAATACTAATCCAGTATTTTAACTGTCAAATTCATAATGATTTTATTGTTTAACACACAATTTCCTCACAATGATCTAAGAACTAAACTGAATTTAGCAACATGAAACTAGCATATTTATACATACATGAGTGTATGCCTATATATGTAGAATATATATAAATATACATATTTACATGAATATAAGAGCTTGTGTTTTCTATTTCTTCACAATGACACAAAGGCAAGCAAAAAGCGACCTTCAAAGAGTAGATACTCAAATAGTGAGCTGTGGTTTGATTTTTAGCCCTAGAAAGGAATTTTAGCATTTATCTGTTTTTAACCCACTGTGATCAAGCCAAGACCAAACATGCACCAATCTTGATCATTTATCTTTGCTTAGAACTCTGGAGTAGATTCCATTATTTCTATATCCAACTGATTCCAAAATTTTAACAATCATACGCTGAGAAAATGCTTTTCTGTCATATCACACCAAATTTCTTTTCTTAGTCTATTCTCAGTATAAAATGAGAGTAGTCATCCTCCCATTGCCACCCTCAGTATCACTTTCATATTCATGGAGACTTTCAGTAAACTTCCTTTCAACGTTTATCGTTTCCAGACTAAATTATTTTATATGTAGCCTACTAAAAATGATGGCTGTTCCAGAAAGGGAAACCCTTAAGACTAAAAAGCTCAAAGACTTTATATTTAAATATTTCCTTTACAGGGAATATAACATTTGCAGAAGGGATAATTTGTTACAGTGTGTTCTATTTTCAATGAAGAGATAGAAGACTTTGACCTTTACTTTTAAGCTAAAAATGTTCAACGGAGAAAGAGCTGTCTGAATAAAATCTCATGAACTGTAATTGGTGAAGCCAGAAGAAATTAAAAGACTTGTTACAAATACACACACAGAAGTATGTAAAGTTTCAGATAATGACACACAGTATGTGAGGTTTTAGATATTGTACTCCATCTTATCCAAACCATCTTCCTGGCTTGTGACCATAAAATTGTGAGAATATTGTTGCCAATTAAATAAATAAATACATAAATAAATAAATAAATAAATAAATGGCACAGGCTTTTGGCATCTTTTAGCCAGATCTAGCACTACCTCCTCCCCCAAAAAAGCAAGAAAGAAAAATAAAATCAAAATAAATATTTTGAAACTCTATGGCATGTTTCAAGACCAGTAATTTATTTCCCCAACACAATCTACCTATTCCCATTTTTATACCCTAAAATTCACTGAAATAAGTTAATTCTAAATCAAGGAAGTTTGGGCCCAGATGTCTGTCACAATAAAAATAAGTGGTGGGAAGTGGACTTGGCCCAATGGATAGGGCATCCGCCTACCACATGGGAGGTCCGCGGTTCAAACCCAGGGCCTCCTTGAACTGTGTGGAGCTGGCCCATGTGCAGTGCTGATGCGCACAAGGAGTGCCCTGCCACGCAGGGGTGTCCCCCGCGTAGGGGAGCCCCATGCACAAGGAGTGCGCCCCGTAAGGAGAGCCGCCCAGCGCGAAAGAAAGTGCAGGCTGCCCAGGAATGGTGCCGCACACATGGAGAGCTGACGCAACAAGATGACGCAACAAAGAGAAACACAGATTCCCAGTGCCGCTGATAAGAATAGAAATGGTCACAGAAGAACATATAGCAAATGGACAAGGGGGGGGGCGGTGATTAGTCTTGGATTAATCTGCAACTCTTAACTGTTGCCTAAGAGAAAGAGTAAAGAGCTGTGCATTCAAGTCTACTCCCCTCACTTCTCTAGAAGGGAAAATAGGTTTATTAACTGATGAGTGTTCAGATCATCTTGTAAGAAAGGTTGCATAATGTCATCTTTTAAACAACTATGCAACATAATCCAGGATACGTTGGTAAATGTTTTACAACTGCTTGTCTAGGCACTGGTTTGGGGAAGGCGGGTGGGTGGATGGTGAACAGGGAGCAGGAGCCCTGATTTGTAACACTTACCAATTTCTATGGTACTTATAACACAATTTTGATTATCTGACCAATTTCAAGATATCAATGTGAGTCTGAACACAGAGTTGAACAGACATTAATGGCACACCATTATACTGTATTTCTACCATAAAGAAATACTAGAAATAAATAACCTCCCAAGCATAGATAGCAATAAAATGCAGTAATAACAAATTAGGAAGCAATGAGTTTTGAGAAAATATTACCTTTGTTTATACTATAATTTTGTACTTAATAAAAAACCAACTCACAAAATGTTTCAAATTTTAATTTTTGGTTCTCATGAACTTGTACAAGCTAACTACAGCACACTATGAATAAAATAAATGAGGTCTCTGAATTCTCATGCAAGCATTTACACTGCAAATAGTAGAGACACATAAGATGAATATTATCAGCACCTTCAAAATATCACAGAAAAAGCAGCACTGCCTCAATCATAGAATTCCTGATATAGCAAGGCTTTGCCTCTGAAGAAATTCTCAATGATATTTGTAATGTGACCAACAGCAAAAATATCCAACTTTTTTTTTTGCTTGCTCTCTTTAAAACAGATGGTTCATTCAACTTTATTTTAGGAATTCTATTTTCAATAAAATGCTGCTGGAACCACATACTAATGAAACCAGCATGTTTGGCTCATATATCTTCACTTTAATAGAATTATTCCTTTAATGTGAAATTATATAATATGTTCTCTTATCCCCAGTTTGAGGAAATCTGTTTTAGTTAATTTTAGACACTTAGAAGAATGGTTTCCAGTGACAGAAATTCTGTTTGCAAAATCTGACATTATAATCGATCAATTCCTGCTAACAGTAATAATAGGATAGGCCATTTAAATCAAACTGTGAAGAACTATAGTAATAGAGAGGACTCAGCACTACGTTTCTCAAAAAAATAATCAGGTGCTAAATATCATTGTTCAAAAATTTTTTCAGTCCTCTAAGTACACAAAGGATTTTTCTTTTGAAATTTCAAAATAAAACTTTATTCAAAATTTACTTATTACTTCCTTTTCAAAACCGTATTGTTAAAGACATGTAGTACCTGGGGCAGGGTGGGAGAATAGTTGATGTGGTGATGTGAAACTGTATGCACCCCAGAAACACAAGTCCTTAAATCTAATCCATTCCTATGGGTGTGAACCCATTGTAAGTAGGACCTTTTAGGTGAGGTTACTTCAGTTAAGAAAGTGTGGCCCACCTCAATCAGAATGGGTCTTAATCCTATTACTGGAGTCTTTTCTAAATGGAGTGAAACTCAGACAGAGAAGCTGAAATTCAACTAAACCCGGGAGAGGAGGAAGAGACCAGGAGTGGCCGCCATCTGCCTTGCCATGTGACAAGCTACGGACCAAAGATGGCTGGCAGCCAGCCACAGCACCAGTCTTCAGGGAGAAAGCATCACCTTGATGCTCAGATTTGGACTTTCTTTTAGCCTCAAAACTGTAAGCTAGAAAATTGCCATGTTTATGTGCCAGCTGCGCCCTGAGCCTCAGCGCTGTTGCAGCACCTACTCTCCAGTTGGTTGGACTTAGCCAGGTTGCTGACAGAGAGGTGAGGATGGACAACCACCACACCAAAGAACCAAGAGCGTCTACAGCTGTGGGCACGAAAGTCCCATCCACCAGCCATGAGGGATTGAAGCTCCCTCTCAATTGAGAGGTGGGATGGACATCGCCACCCCAGGGTCCTCAGGATGGAGGAATAAAATATGGATTAGAGTGGACTTACTGGTATTCTACTATAGAATTATTGTGACTCAAGCAATGGAAGAAATTATGTCATTGATGTGGTTGTGAAGACACTGGCTACGGGAGTTGGTGAAGGCAGGGAGAGGGAAAAGGAGGTGTGATATGGGGGTGTTTTGAGGACTTGGAGTTGTCCTGAATGGTTTTGCAGGGACAGATGCAGGACATTATATATCCTGCCATAACCCACTGAATGGACTGGGAGAGAGTATAAATTACAACGTAAACTATAATCCATGCTGTGTAGCAGTGCTCCAAAATGTATTCATCAATTGCAATGAAAGTACCGCACTAACAAAAGAAGTTGTTAATGTGGAAAAAGTGGGGGGTGTGGGGAGTGGGGCATATGGGGACCTCCTATATATATATATATATATATATTTATTTTTTTTTTTTTTACTGTTTTGCCATATTTGCCTTGCTTTGTTCTTTTTTTTTCTTTCTTTGTTTTTTTAATGTTATATTAAAAAAATATGAGGTCCCCATATATCACTCACCCCTCTCCCCCCACTCCTTCCCCCATAACAACAACCTCCTCCATCGTCATGAGACATTCATTGCATTTGGTGAATACATCTCTGAGCACTGCTGCACCTCATGGTCAGTGGTCTACACCATAGCCCACACTCTCCCACAGTCCACACAGTGGGCCATGGGAAGACATACAATGTCTGGTAACTGTTCCTGCAGCACCACCCAGGACAACTCCAACCTCTGAAAATGCCCCCACATCACATCTCTTCCTCCCACTCCCTACCCCCAGCAGCCACCATGGCCACTCTCTCCACACCAATGCCACATTTTCTTCAATTACTAATCACAATAGTTCACGAATAGAATATCAGTAAGTCCACTCTAATCCATACTCTATTCCTCCATCCTGTGGACCTTAGAATGGTTGTGTCCACTCCACATCTATATCAAGAGGGGGCTTAGATTCCACATGGATGCTGGACGCAATTCTCCTGCTTTCAGTTGTAGGCACTCTTGGCTCCCTGGTGTGGTGGTTGACCTTCTTCACCTCCATGTTAGCTGAGTGGGGTAAGTCCAATAAACCAGAGTGTAGGGGTTGCAAGTCTGTTGAGGCTCAGGGTCTGGCTATTACATGGTCAGTCCAGAGATTCAGGTCCCCTGGGTATACATTAAATCCCAGCACCCACTACAGTTCCAGTAAAAGTAACAGGAGAGGCTTGTGGGCAAAGATCACATCTGAGTCCAGCTCCATCACACAGAAACACAAATTCCAAAGTGGAGCCAACTGACGTGGCACTGAACACCAGCTGCCATGACCATAGAACCTGTGGGTCTCTGTAGGCCTCAGAAGAACCAATACCTGGGGTTGTATCTACTTTATCTGTCTTTGGGACTCTGCTCAGGTGTGCATAAGGGCAACTCCTCTGATAACCTCCCAGCTCTTTTTGGAGACTAATAGCCATATAAACTCATTTGTCCTTTCCATTTCCCCCTTTTATTCAGGTCAAAAAGCATTTTTAACTCCTGGTATTATATGTAGACTGAGATATTCTGCTGGTCCGAGTTGACCCTTTTATTCAAGGTCATTTTCTAGTTACATCATCAGCTGGTACTTGGTAGTAATCCCTCGGCGTCAGGGAAGCTCATCCCTGGGAGTCATGTCCCACGCTGGGGGGAAGGCAACACATTTACATGCTGAGTTTGGCTTCGAGATTGGCCACATTTGAGCAACATGGAGGCTTTCAGGAGGTAACTCTTAGGCACCCTGCTGCTCTAGGCCTTGTTCTTATTTCAGGTGCACAGGCTCACAAGCATATCTTATTTCAGGTGCACAGGCTCACAAGCATATCTTATTTCAGGTGCACAGGCTCACAAGCATAGTCATTAGTATCAAGGGCTCATTGTTGGACCTTCCTTCTTTTTTGGTCTTTGCTGTTGGACTTGCGGGATTGTTGCTGTTCCTTTAGGGACTATGATAGAGCTCCCCTGGCTAGGTACCCAGCACTCCCTCAGTTGTTGTTTTTAATTGTAACCACTATGAAAATATCTAAACATTTTTATGTACCCTAGATATATGCCCTGGACAACTCCCTGCCAACCATGTGTCCTCTGTCAATAATATCCCACCCTAGTATTCCTCCCCTGCCATTGTTGAACCTCTCTGTGATCCAAAACTTCCTGAAAAATGAAGCCCAATATATTGCCAGGTTCCATTAATAGTAAAATGGAATATAGTGATGAGTTTAAAGGTTAGATATAGAATACATATTAATTTAGAAAAATTAAAGTAAAAATAAATTGGGGTATCAAAAAATTAAAAAATGCAAAAGCTTTGTTTTTGATGTTTTGCCTTCCATCACTGCAATAAGTGTTGCCCTGTTTGCAAATTGGCAAGGCAACTTCTTCCATCTCCTATTTTAATGTAACATTTTGTGTGATCTATGTATCTTTTAAAAATAAATAAAAAATATATTTAAAAAAAAAAAAGAAGTCAAGGTTGAACTTTACTCTCTGAAGGCACTCGGAGAAGTAACAGGTTCAATCTTTATTAAGGCTTCTTATATTAATACTTCCAGAACATTTTGTATGGACTTACAACCACCAATCCATCATTAAATACTGCTTTACAGATCATAAAAATAAAAAAATAAAATAATTGCCATGTTTAAGCTGAACCATCTCATGGTATTTGCTTGAGCAGCCCAAGAAACTGAAACAGTTGAGTAGGATTGAAATTATCTCATTCTGATGATACCTCTTTCAGAAAACTTTTTTTTTTTTTTTTGGGAAGCAACTAAAAATATTAAGAGAAATAATTTAATGGAATAGACAAAGTTGGTTCTTTTCTATGGAACTATATGGTTCCTTTCAGATCTTTCAGTAGTGGTAAAGAGAAGAACAAGCCATACTCTAAAAGACTATATCCATGAAGATATTTAATAAACATTATTCCAACTCTATTTTGTACTATCCTACAATTGATTTGAATGGGCTTAACTAACTATTCATATCTTCAGGTAAAGTAACGACACAGTTTTGTTACTATAAAGTAAGAAAATTCCACCCATAATAGCTATTTCTTCAATTTACAGAAGCCCAATTCAATATACAACTAAGCAACAATTCCGAAATCTTCTTTGGCAATGAAGCACAAAAGCAGGAATAGAAAGTAGACTTGAAAATTATCCTATTGCTCGTTTGAAAGAACATCCTTCCCCTATACCCTGACCCTTTTCAGCTCTGAGTCCAAAGTTATTACAATGCATTGTTATCTACCATAAGCTATCCCAGCACAGCCAAAAAAGGAAAATACAGGGAACAACTCAGCATAGCTCTTTCTAGAATACAATAATCCATCCAATAGAAGCACAAAAAATCATATATCAATCATTTTTAAAATCTAGAAAGGAACAAGTGCTGATAGTTTTAAGATTTTTTTCCTGTTATTTCTAATTCAGAAAGAATTAAACTCAGAATAACAATAGAAGCGTAAGAACTTCAACTGAAAATGGAAATGTTAAAAGTTTTTTAAAGTTTGTGACCATTATATGCTGATATCCTATCAAAGTAAATTGTCAAAAAGTTAACAAAAATATATATATAATGATTATTCTGACTTTAATATAATTCCATAGATTGTATATTGCCTTAGGAGCTATGCCTCTGTGGCTGAAATTCGGGAGTTATTTAGCAAATTGGCTTAGCTTTTGTTTTCCCTGGGCATATAGCTATACTACATTTCTCAGTTTCCCTGCAGATGAGGGTGGCCATGTAAGGGAGTTTTGACCAAGACTATATGCTCAAAAATGATTCACACCAATTCTAGGCCCATAAAAAAATAAATCTACGTGACTGTTTCAAGTTGATCTCTGGGATAATGTCATCCTCTAAACTCTGCATGGGGCAGAATACCACAACCCCATCCTCCACAAACTCATGGGACTTTACATGAGTAAAGGTCAGCTTCTACAATCTTAAGCCACTGTATTGAGGAGGTTTAGATAATGATGCTAATGAATCAAGTACAAAATCATATACAATTTATAAGTACCATCTGTTCAACCAAAATGTAATTACTCATTCTTTCATTTAACAAATAGTTATTGAACAGCTATACATGCTAGACAACAAAGGTATTTGCTTTATATTGATGAATAAGGTCCCTGTTCTCATGGGGCTTATATTTTAATTGGAGGCAGAATAGAGAAGGAGAGATAAAGTGAGATAATAAACAAAAAAACAAATTAAACATCATAATTTCAGGGAATGGGAAATTCATGAAGAAAATTATATAAAGGACAAATGAGTATTGCACTGGAATAATGGAGCAGAGTCAGCTTCTAAAAGTTGGAGAGTCACAGAAAACATGAAAACAGGGCTTTTCGTCATTTCATACACTGCTGAATTTCTAACAACTAGAAAAGTTTCTGGCATATATTAAGAACTTAATAAATATTTATTGAATGAGAACAGCAATAGAAAAGATCGTAAACAGGGAACCAGGTTGGAGTGTTCAAGGAAGAGACAGAAGGTGAGGATGGCCACAGGTGTAATGAGTTGGGTAAAATGCTATGAGCCAAACTCAGAGAGGAAGTAATAAGGAGCTTTATCCTACAGGGTCTTGCAGGCCATGGTTAGAGGTTTGGATTTTCCACTTAGTGTGACAGGAAGCCACAAGATAACTGTAAACAGGGAATACCTTGATCTTATATATTTTAAAAGTCTCTTCAACTATTACTGAAGAATATACTATGGGGATCAAAAGTGGAAGCAGGGATGCAGATGTGGTTAAAGCAAGTGAGCTCCTGCATACCACATGGGAGGTCCCAAGTTAGGTTCCCACTGCCTCCTGGAGAAGACAAGCAAGAGAGCGAGCTGATGCAACAAGATGATGAAACCAGGAGATACAAAAAGGAAAAACAATGAGAAACACAAAAAAGCAAGAAGTGCAGGTGGCTCAAGCAATTGCATGCCTCTCTCCCACAGGGGACGTCCCAGATTCAGTTCCTGGTGCTTCCTAAAGAGAAGGCAAGAGAGAGCACACAGCGAATGGACACAGAGAGCAGTGAGTGCAAACAATGAGGGGGATGGAGTTTAAATTAAAAACATTAAAAAGTGGAAGCAAAAAGACTAATTAGGAGACTCTTAACTAACTAGAAGTTCAGGAAGGAGACAATGGTGGTTGGGAAGAAGGCAAGAACATTCAATGTAAGAAAAGTAGACCTATTTTGATACTGGCACTCACAGGGCTTACTGCCAGGAGGGAGTAAAAAATTAAATGATTCCTAGCTGGGTAGATGCCAGTACCATCAAATTAGTGGTACCCAGTGTGGTGGGGAAAAACAGGAGAATCTGGTTTGTTTTCACACCACTCCATTTTAGAAAGGAAGTGAACATCACATTATCATAGGCAAATATCCATATTTATTAATAACGTCCTGTTTTTTCTTCTTCCTACATTTTACATTAGAAATTCAAGATTCCATCCTTAATTCCCTTAAAACTGTTTTCATGGCTTTTTGTTATTGCTGTTGATGTTCTTAAGAATCTGATACTTGAGATGATTCTAAAATCTGTCTTGCATTACCTCTATCTTGAACTTTACACCTGACTTACAGGCAACATCCCCTTGGATGTCTATCCTTAACCCATAGCAAATCCTTTAAACTTCTCTCTAAAACCTATTCTGCCTTCTGAATTGACTATCTCACTCATCTACATAAGAAGCTCAGAAAAATCTGATTCTTTTCATTCTTCAAGCCTCACGTGCCAAGTTAGCCAATATGCACATTCCACTAAGCCAGAATCTCTCAAATGGGCCCCTGACTTTTCATGGCCATGGGCAGAGCTGTGCAGAGGCCCTGGTCCTTTAATTCCTGGGTAAGGGAGGGACCTTCTGATGGGCTTGGCTCTCTGCAGTCTCATTTCTCCACTCCAGACTCTACATCACTGAGTCTGATAGTTCTAAATCCAAATTCTGATCCCTTGTTCCACTTAAAAGTGTTCATTGGCCCCTGACACTTCCTTCAGGATAAATCTCATTTACCCCAGCCAGAGAGTTAAACCTTCTGGGATTAGGTACCTGCCTACCTTTCTTGCCAAGCTCCCCAGTTCATTAATCCATAGGCTGTATATTTGGGCTCTTAGCAGTCTATGCTAGTCCCTGAAGAAGCTGCTATGAACTTTCCTAACACCATGCCCAAGTGCTGTCATTTCCGTGGGTAAAATATCCTTCTGCCCTTCTCTCCCTGTCAGAGTTCTATCCATTTATCCAGCATTAATGCTGCTCCCTCAATGAAGTGTTCCAAAACACACCAGCTAGAACTAACCATTTCTTTCTCACAACTCCACAACACTTATCTGTATTTCAAAGTCTTGCCTGGATTGTACATTTTTAAGTCAACTGACTTATCACCACATATCACATTCATAAAAGGCCAACATATACATCAGCAGAAAACCACTTTCCCTGAAACACTCTTCTGTACATATTAGGCACTAAAATTGTTACTGAGAAAAAGATAAGCACCCAATACTGTGGAGAATTATTATTAACTCAATATAGAATGATCAATGGAATTAAGATACATACAATTTGTGGATGAACTGATTAAATAATTAATACAATCATTACCATGGTGGATGATCCCATTTTCTAATAATGCTTGTCCCAGGTGAACACCCTCCTCAGGCCTGTGAATCTCACCAATTTCCAACAACCAGGACACAAATTCACTGCAACAGCAATACATTGGGAAAGTTAAATAGTTTTTATCCAGGAAGACTATCTGCGCCACACAATCAACAAGCAGCTATGAAGGAAGTCTCAAAATACAAAGGAATATTAGCAGTGCATTTCAGCATAATTTTTATGCATATGTAAGAGCCACAGTCATTTAAGTTGGACTCTATTCTAGAAAACTCATGCCAATATAATCAGGTTTGCCTAAACTATACTGTTCAATTTACTGAGGTCTCTAATAAACACAAAATAAAAATTTTAGAATAGCTTGAATTATAAGTATACTTGCCACATAAAGACGAATTTGGGGATTAAGGGAATAAAACAGACACCAGAAAGAGTTAAAACACAGAATTTAGATAAATTATTCAAAGAGTTAAGCTGTCTTTTCTGTGGCTTTTTAGGCAAAGAGAACCAGTGTGTTTGAAAATCCAGGAAGGGAAAATTTTTAAAAACAAACCTGCATGTCCTATGCAGTAGACAGAAATCTAAAGATGACCACCCACCCACTACCTTGGCCCACGAAGATTCCCATTCCCTGGTTTTTCATTCAAATACTAATTTGGTACTTCTGTGAAGGGATTTTGCATATGTAATTAAATTCCCAATCAGTTGACCTTAACATGTAAAGATTATCCAGGTGGGCATGACCCAAACAGTTGAGCCCTTTAAAGCAGAGAGTTTTCTCAGGCTGGTGGCAGAAAAGGAAGTAGGGGAGATTCAGAGCAAGAGAAGGGCTGGACAGGCTGCTGCTGGCTTTGAAGGTGGAAGGGCCCACATTCCAAGGAATACAGGGAACCTTGAGTGCTGAGGGCAGTCCCTGGTTGAGAGCCAGCAAAGAAACCTCAGTCCTACAACTGCAAGGAACTGAATTCGGGCAACAACCTGTATGGACCTAGAAGTAGATTATTCCCCTGAGCCTCTGATTCAGAGCCTAGGCCAGCCAACACCTGAAATTCAGCTTTCTGAGACTCTAAGCAGAGAATCCAACTGAGATTGCCTGGACTTCAGAACTGCAAGCTAATAAATGTTTTAAGCTGCTAAGGATGTGGTCATTTGCTATGCAGTAATAGACAATTAACACACACCAAAAGACATAGGAAAGTTTTACTAGGCTGTTTTGAAATTTTTAAATTACTTGGTAAATTCTTATTGAGTTTTATATTTTACAAATAAAAAACTTCACCATGTTTATGTTATAAATGTCTAACATTCAAGTTTTTAAACGAACTTATTAATATATTTTAGAATGATTTTCTTTTTGCAGAGGCCAGAGAAGCAAAATTGTGGAAAACATCAGGAAATTGTTTCTCCATTTATTTCAAAACCAAAAACAACACAAATGGCTAAGTTAAACAATCAAGGGACATGGAATTCTAAAAATAGATGCCTAGTCTAAAATATACACTTCAGGGCAGGAGAAACCATTAAAGCACTTTTTATTCTTTTATAAAATAAGTACCATCCAGAAGAAAGGAAATAAAAGAAGGTAAAATACAGCATAATGATTAAGATAATGCATTTTGCAATAAGACAACCTGGACTCAAATCCCATTTCTGCCTCCACCAACCATATGACTTGAGTCAACAAATTAAACTCTAAACCTCAGTTTTTCCATCTATAACATAGAGATAAGAATATCAGTCTCATAGTGCTGACATGAAGATTAAATGGGGTGATTCTGTGTCAGGAACTTGAAATGCCTAGCACGTGACACATGGTAAATGCTAGTAGTTAGTAAATGTGCTGAGATGGTTGATACACTATACCTAGAGCATATTTCTCTGCTCTGATGTCACCAGATTCTTGAAAATGTCACATTGAAATGAGGAAAAAAGCATAATTAAAGTATTGGTCTAAATTGGGAGTCTACCAAAAAAAAAAAAAAGGGGGGGGGGGAGGAAGGTAAGAAAGGAAGTTAATGAGGAGTTTTATAAGGGACCTTCTCAAGTAATAGGAAGATCCATCAATACTCTGCAAAAGGATCATGATGCAGGTAGAAACAATTTTCAAGCTTGGGCTATCATACTGAGGTAGTGTGATGTTGTGGAAAAGTCCACAATAAAAACAGCTAACATTCACTGAGTCTGTCCTATGAATCAGGGGTTTTGATAAATGCTTGACATATCATCACAGTTAACTATCACTACAACTCTAAGAGACACTGTGAGTAAAGGATTAACAAAACCCTGTCTTCTAGAATGACAAACTTGACCCTGGGTTTCTGGCACTGTTCCCCTAGAAACCTGGTAAAGGTAGTGTTGTCAGCTGTGTTACAAAGCAGTATTGCTGATGGTGAACTGAGCCCTGACGGCTAAATCACGTAACTATAAATACCTGGTGGGAAACACAGCTTCCAGTAACTCTGTGGCAATTGGGCATGTCCCTGTAGTAACTTGGAAATTATGCCCATGGCGTTGTCATAAGATATTGTCTCCTTTGGGGCTGGGGGCTTCTAAGCCAAGGTGGATGCACACCCACTCTTCTCCTGGCCCATGAGCTTTTATCACCTGAAGGACTCCAGACACTAGCTGGAGGCAGCTGTATATGCACTACGGTAAGGGCAACTCCCATCAACATACGGCTGGAGGCTGTCCTGCAGGCCAGTGGTCTCCTGGCCTTTAGCCTTCTGGGGGAGGGGGGTGACAAAATATGACCCAGGGTTATTTCATGCATCTGACTAGCTAGTTAAGAAGACATTGGTAGGCGTTGCAGGTAGGCACTGCAATCATGTCCAGTTTTTTAAACGAAATAGAAACTTAACTTTCCCAAATCATCCAACTATCTGAAGGCAGCTACACTTCCCTGCAGCCCCACACTGCTTAAACCAGGCAGGAGTGCACCTAAAACTGTCTGCAGAAACCAAATGATGCACAGGTATGGGTTCTAGGCTGAAAACCAAGGCAACCTTCTGCCTCTTACCTTTCATTCAGCCCCTTGCGTGATATGTTCTTTCAGACCCCTCACAGAGGTTCCTGACTAAATACTCTCTGAATTCTGAATTAAGTGATAGTTCAGACTGTGTGTCTGCAGCTTTCTAGTCTCCCCTGATTTTCTGGACCCACTGTCAGCTCTTACTTACAGGCCCTGCACACATGGCCATGCCAGGCTAGCCATCCTATTCCAGTCCAGGTGAGCTGCCAGCCCCTGCCTTTTCTCCCTGGGTCAAAAATTGTTGAAATCATGAGTGAATGGGTGGATGATGGCGGCCTTAAGAATTTAGGTCATGACTCCTGGCTCATGTCCATATCTTCATCCCCTCTGTCCCAGAAATGTTGACAGAAAAATAGTGTTCAAAAATGCTTAGGGAAATATTTTTAAATTATTAATTCTCATTATATAAAAGTTAATATGTACAGTAATGAAAATATGAAAAAAATGCACCCCAAATAGGAAAGAAATAATATCCCTAGACAACCAACCCTACCTTCCTAGAAAGCATTTAGGGAACGTTGTCAGTTTTCTTTTTCTGTCTTTGATCAGATTTCCTTCTTTGCACATCATTTTATAAAGTTTTTCGCCCTGTTCCGAGATCATCACCCAGGTATCTTGCTCCATTCCTAGTTTTAAACCTATCAGAAACAAAATTAAGGACAGGTAGCTGAAAGAACTCTCCATTAATTCACTCATGCCTCTTTTAAAACATTAAAACAAGCATCTTTTGCCTGTCTGCTATGTGCTGGGGACAGCGGATACACAGTTATGTAAGATTAGACACTATTTTTCAAGAAAGCTCATGGTAAATGAAGAGACAGTTGAGGCTGGATCCTCATAAACCACACAGCACCTCTGCAACAATGGTGTCCTCAAAGCACACAGATCCAGGAAGAGCTGCTGGATCTCAGCCTCCAGGGATCCCTGCCTGGCCAGGCACCCTTGTGCAGGGTTAGACTGGCAAAACTGGACAGTGGCCCTGGAGACACACCCTAGAGGAATCACTGATTTAATACTGTGATGCAAGAGAGACATATTCCAGGTACCTTGCCTATAGCTGAGAAACAGAAGGCACATGTTTGAATGCACAAGGATGAACAGGTATTTCCAGAGAAAGAAAGTAGAAAGGATTAACAAAACTAACTGATGTGCAACGGTAAAGGAGGGGACTAGAGTCCTAGGTTTTAGGTGAGATGAAGCGGGAGCATTCGGCAGCATCCTCAGTCAACCTGCTGTTTCAACTTCCTTCATCCCTTAGGGCTGGGGAAAACTTGTAATTTAACTTGCAAGGCTAGGGGAGGGAAGAGGCGAGGAAAAGCAGAAAAATGCAGGAAAGTATTATTTTAGAAATGAAACTTTGAGGGCAGTTTGGGGAATAAATTGAAAGTGGTGAGTTTAAAAATGGGAAGATCATTAGATACGCTGTGCAATAGTTCAAGCAAGTTCAAGTCCCTTAAACAATAGCAGGTGCTCTGTGGTGAGGAGGATGCAAGCAAGATATACCTAAGAGATGGTATTGAAATGGCACAGTCACTGATGGGTGTAAAGGAAAGAGAAGAAATCGGGATGCCTTCCAGGTTTTGGATTTGAGTAACTGAATGGGCGGCAGGAAAGCAATGGGCAGAGGAATTCAGAGAAGGTGGAACCAAGCACTGCCCTTGCTGTGTGTCATCTTTCAGGTGGAGTCCAGAGGTCAGCTGAAGAGGTGAGTATGAAGCTCAGGAAAGACGTCAAGGTGGGACATAAAGATGTAGAAATTGGCACTGGAGAACTGGAAGCTAATCCAGTGTAATTAGGAAACCCAGGCAAGGAATTTAGCAGTGGAGAACAATCCCAATGCTGAAATGCTGGCAATATTGACACTTAATCTGTGCATGGGACTAATAGAAAGTAAGCAAAGGGGATGGACGAAAAACTGTCACAGAGGTGGAAGAAACATTTGGATTATTTTTAGTTGTCTAGCTACAGAATTTCTTACTAAAACTTTTTCACAATGCAGGAGCCATCCAACATTTTTATCATTAATAGCTGGTGAGTCATCAATTAAGAATAAAGTCTGATAAAGGTAAATACCATAAAGAGTTTTATAGAATGTAAATTTTTCTTCCTTTTTTTTTTTTTTTTTTTTACTTTGATGTTTTTGTCTTGGATGTTTCTACATATAAAACCATTCTGGAAAAAAATAAAGGTTCAGCCTGATGGAAAATTGAATTTACTTTTCAAATGATTTGCTATGCTATTTGAATTGATTGGCAGATTCCACAAATCTTAGAAGATTTCATTAGTTATACAGTCATATCTTCTGCCTTAAATATTTCTATCTGGTTCTTCATCTAAGATTAATCAAAGCATTAAGTATTTGAAAATGCTTTGTGAACTCATACAAATTTATACTATGAATGTTTTAATCAAGGTAGAAACTTTTTACATCCTTCAGATGAAAACATCTGAAGACAGAAGAAAGGGCTCCATGGGTTCAAATTTTATCACCAATGAGGTCTTTAATTCCTGGATCTCTGGGAAAAGGAATAAATAGTGTTGCATTTTTAAAAATCAATTATTTGGTAAAGAAACTAGGAGTTATATAAGCATATCGATTTCCTAGATGAATTACAGAAATATGTTTACCTATAAATAACCTTCACACAAGTGAATATTGCCAGGCCAAATACTTTTTACATATCTTGGATAAATACATGAAGCAATTTGGGTTAGGACACATTATGTGAATAAGTTATTTCCTAGGTTATACGACATTAGATTCAATGACATTCTAACAATTTTTCAAAGTTAATATGTATCCCCAAAACCTTTAATCTATAATTAATATGAAACTAACATATTTAGTCTAGGAAGTTTCAGTGTACTGTCAAATGCACAGAGAACAGCTGAAGGTCCTACAATCCTGCATCACATTATTAAAGCTTCTCTCTTAAAGGACAACTTAGTGGTGATGATTTAGAGATGGCAAGAATAATGTTCAGAAAAAGTGAAGCAAATTTTACAGCAAGGGAAAGCACTGAAAAGAGACTGCCAGAAACAATACAATTATTTTGCTAACTAGAAAAGGTTTTCCTTTTCTTTTATTTTAGTTAATAAGTAAAGCAATATCGGATGTATTCCAGAAGCATTTTAGTATGAAGTTTATATTGCATAGTAAATCATAGTGAACATCACACTCTTTTCCACTTTCAAATAACTTTTGCCTATTTTCTGCTCTCTTGCTAAGTTAAAAACTTCACCAAGTAGACTAGAGCCCAATTCAGAGGCCTACCTTTTCGCCGCTCTCTTTCTTTTAAAATAGCTTCAAACCATTCATGCTTCTCTTCAGGTGTTTTTGCCATACACACGAACCACTTATTTTTTGCTGTGTTATGTATCTTCCATCCATTAACAACAATGTGGCCACTACTGTGGAAGTCAGCTAGAAAGTGAAAGGCAAAAGTGAAGGAAGAGAATGTTAATATATAATAATTTATGCAAAGCCACCATTCAATTCACAAAGGAGCCAAAACCATTCTATTATTCAAATAACTTTACTATTTGAGTGTATACATATATATATACACACACACACTCACAAATATTTACACTTTATAATTTTCTATAGGTATATTGTGAAAAGTTTTTAAATTAAAGAAATGCTTACATAATGATGTAATTTATACTCAGTGGAACACTTCTAACATGCAACATGGAATCAAAATGAGTGAAAGCACTCATTTTCAAGAATACTGTTAGAATTTCTAAAGCCTAAAAGAAGAATTTTAAAGGAATTTTCATCTCCATAATCAAATATTCAAGGTGTCAAGACTCATTCTGGGAGGCAGACTTGGCCCAGTGGTTAGGGCGTCCGTCTGCCACACGGGAGGTCCACGGTTCAAGCCCGGAGCCTCCTTGGCCCCTGTGGAGCTGGCCATGCGCAGTGCTGATACGCGCAGGGAGTGCCGTGCCACGCAGGGGTGTTCCCCGCGTGGGGGGGCCCCATGCACAGGGAGTGCGCCCCATGGGAAGAGTCACGCAGCGTGAAGGAGGGTGCAGGCTGCCCAGGAGTGGTGCCGCACACGCAGGAAGCTGACGCAGCAAGATGACACAACAAAAAAAAGGGACACAGATTCCCATGCCGCTGACAACAACAGAAGCGGACAAAAGAACAACAAGCAGCACATGGACACAGAGAACAGATGACTGGGGTGGGGGGCGGCAGGGGGGGAATGGGAGAGAAATAAATTTAAAAAAATAAATCTTTTAAAAAAAAAAGATTCATTCTGATTTTTCTAATATTCCCTTGAAAAATTATTCCAGGTTTCAGAGATAAGCTATATTCCCACAGAACAATGATCTATTATTTAATGAATTGCATAATAAGAATCAGAACAAAACTATAGAACATCCTAAGAGTACACTTACCAAAGCTGCAATAAATGGAACAAAACAAACTCCAATCCATTACTGTTACACATGGTTGCAAAATACACACTCTCTCTTTAAAAACTACTTCATTCCATATAATTGGCATGAACTTAAAAAAAATTTCTTTGACAGTGAATTCGCATTTGATTGTCTTTTTCAAAATCTCTCCATAATTTTGGCTAAACTGTTAAGCTGAATTTTTAAATGTCAACAGCAAATCCTCTCCAGTAACTCTGCCTAATAGGCGGTAGAGAACAGTAATGGTATTGTAACCATGCCTTACTCATATGACAGTTCCCTTCCAAGCAAAGATTCCAAAATGGAAAAACATATGACAAAGGCCTAAATCAGCTTCTGTGCCACATAAAGTGACACTTTGCATCCATCCCACTTAAAGTCATTAAGCAGTCATGATTGGTATATGGGGGGGCAAACCACAAAAAATTAAAGGTAGTTTAGAGAGAAATGACATTGTGGCACTGCACATTTTTTTCTCTATTTTATTTGATCAAAAAGTTGTAAGTGCATTTGGACATGCTTGGCACTTGTCATCCTATAATCTGGCTCACATAAACCTTCTCCTGAGCTTTAAAATCACCATATATTTAACGTAATCAGACTAATACTTCCAAAAATGCATGATCCAACTGTGCTGTAGAGGTGTGGGAGATTTACAGTTTCTAAGATATATGAGCCAGGAAAGTATATAGTAGATATGCCTGTATTTTATATATGGACCATGATCTTATGAATAATCAATAACATTTTTGATTAATATATATTATTTATTCAAAATGGAAGAGGACTTTCTCCCATTAGGAAATTAAAGCCTATTTTTAAAGTCAACTTTTGCACTTTGCTTCTTACCTTTATATGTTAAGTTCATGTTTACACCCTATAGAAAATAGTAGAACACAGGTTTTGGACACCATTCTTTCTACCAAAATCAGGTCTAATTAGTTAAATATATATCATAGCACTACAGTTTCAAAGAGCCTACCTTCCTACAAACAATGTTATCCCTTTAATCATAACTCTAGAAAAAAAGACAAGTGGTCTGCATAATAAAACATTGGACTTGCTTTAATTTTGTTTGTTTTGTTTTGTTTTCAGGAGATGCCAGGGATTGAACCCAGGACCTCGAGCATGGAAAGCAGGCGCTCCAGCCACTGAGCTACACCTGCTCCTGTGGACTTACTTTAAACTAAACATATAGCACAGTCCTCCCATGGAACACAGGGGAAGCCGGTGATGTTCCTGACACTGCCCAGGTATGTGCCCTGGGCCAGCCATCTCTACAACCTGGTCTTCCTTCCTTCCTTTCCTGCTGACTGTAGTCGGGACATTGCCCTCCTCACACCCCGAATGCCCTTCAGTATTTCTCATCATGACATTTCTCAGTTCAAAGCTTTTGGTAGCTCACCACTGAATCAAGTCAAAACATCTAGACCTTGTTTTAGAGATTCTCCTTAATCTGACCCCAGCCTATCTAACTAATTTTCCACATTGTTCCAATGAGTTCCCTCCACTCTTTTCTTGTCATTTTCCTTGTTGTCCTCTGAATACTTACAAATTAAATATTCCCCAGTACCAAGACTCTCATCAAGCTACCCCACTCTCCTCTCTAACTAGTCAACTCTCACTCATCTGTAAAGCGTACCCACCTCTTTCATGATGCCAATGTGACCAGCCTGGGTACTTTCAAATTTCCCTTAGAAACTGCACAAACTAAGAGCCAACAAATGAGCATTTAACTGCATATGACTATTGCTTTATATAGATTGTAAGGACATTAACTGAAAAATCTACTACCTCAAGTAACAGTTAATTCCTTCACCAATATAAAGATATTTTGAAAGAACAGCTTGTGTCCTAAAATAATTTTAAATGAAGGGATAATGCACCTTTTTAAGGTTTATATGGTACTACTTAGTATCTAGCAAGCTAATTAAAAAGGCCATAATTTTAGATAAGCACACACACATATATATATGCATACATATGTACACATACATACATATAATTGGCCTTGAAATGTAATATATATTACATATTTCATAATGATCTAAGTGCCAAGTTATCAGTGTTCAAAGAAAACAGCAATTTTTATTTCAAAAGACCTTGTGATATATAAACAGTACCATGATTTATTAATAGCACATTTTTCAGTATCTTTGTTCATCAAAGTAAGAATTAAACTTATTTATTATAAACAATCTCTTTAAGACCATGGTAAAGTCTAACAATGCTTTGTCGTTAGAAGGAAATAAAAATATATTTATTGAATACAAGAATGAAGACTTTATTAAATGATAGGCATCTGCAAGCACAATGGATCTAAAATATTAATTTTAAATAAAGTGCAAAAAAGAACAGGATCAAAATTGCCATTCAGTAGGTGTGGAATATCCACGTTCAATAAGCTCTAGTCACTGATTTCTTCCAAAAAGAGAAAAATCCAAGAGGCAGCCATGAACAAGCAACTAATTACTTCAAAGCTACATAGTTTGAAAATTCCTTACTCACAGTGCAGCACATTTTGTATAAGGAGATAGGAATTTTCCAAAACTGATATAACTATAAATCTCAGTAGACCTGATGGTATCCTTTCACTAACTTTGAATTTTAATAAGAGAGACACAGACAAGTATTGTATACTCAGACTACAAAACAGAAGAAACTTCCAGAATATATTATTCAGAACATCAAAAATTTTAATTCTCAATAATGTATTCAATCCTCATTCTGGTGATCAACAGCAAAACGTATAAATTCCTAAGGGAAATTTTTAAAATTGCAATTTACGTACATTATGAATATTTACTATTGAGATTTTATTTTATAATATGCCTTTGATCTTATCATATAGAAGAAAATGTTCTTGCAGCCAAAATAACAAGATATCATTTTTTATGGCAAAAAAAAAAGCAAAAACAGGAGCTGTTTTTCCCTTTTAAAACTTTAAAAAGGAGCTCATTCTCTTGTAGATATTTTTTCATCACCAAATACACTCCCTTAAAGTGATATCCTGAAAGTTCAACTGTATTAGGAAAGAACTATTATACACTTAGTAACTCTTTCAACATTACAAAGTTAATTTTTAATTGAAAATGTATTCATTCAAATTTATAAGAATCTATTAGTGTTGCTAAGGCAATGATTGATAGTATACAACAATTTATATTCTGTTTACTTGAATGATATGACATGAAGATAAAGATGAGTATCATTAAGATAATGATTTTTAATTGAACAAGGATATGAAACTATAGAGTACATGTTTATAAGAATTTTTTATATATGCATATAATGGGAAAATGAAGTATTTTTAAATCTCATTTACATGTCTTCGGATGATGGGATTATCTAGAATTTTTCTCCTTTCTAATTTTCTAAAAAGTCTAAATTTTATTTAATAAGTAAAATTAATTTTTATAAAAACAATGTATTCAATATCTTAAAATGTTTTAAATATTTATATTAAAAATAAATGAAAAATTTTTATCTACTCACATTTAAAGAATACCCTAGGAATAAAAAATTGCCATTTTACCCAATTCAGATTTAACAATTGTACTAAAATCTACAGTATGCCCACCTCTGAAATACTGAACACATATTCTAAAGCTTTACTTATTTGTCCTTTGTCTAGTCACACAAATAAGCTAGAACTTATGAATGATCTGGGGGCTATCATCTGAATGACTTTCTAAGTCTGTACGATGAAAAGCACCAAGAAAATTAATTCTAGGAAGTTCAGTAGCTTTCCTAGTATTGCTCACTGAAATGAGTATTGAAATCTAGAGAATGGTAGACTGGAAAGTTGGCAACAAACTCAATGGTCACCCTTCCTTAAACACAGGGAATAATGAATAACAGATAAATTAAAATAAACAAAGTTATATGTTTCTGCATGCCATATCATAATTTAATTACAAATGTTTTCTATACTAAGATATAACTATGATATAATCCAAGTCTTTAAGCATTATAAATAAAATTATAATCATATTTATTTATTTCTGAAAGAATTTGAGATAGTTACATATTGGCTGAAAGCTTATCTAGTCTCATTCCAAAAGGAATTCTTTCTTCTGCACATTCTTTGCTAAGTCAACTCAAATAATTTTACTTAGAGAAAAAAGCATTTTAATCTACAGAATACAAAATACTCTGTATTCCTATAATATATTCATATGGATGGGAAACCAAAAAATTTTCCACTAGAAATTCTAAGCATGCTTAAAAATATACATCTCAATTTATTCTTTATTGTTTATACCTAAACATGCTGTTTGCTTGTAGTTTTGGCAATGGGCAGATTAGCTTGATGGTATCTGCCCAACCATCATTAACTGATGTGTGGGGAGGACTGACCCTCATTAACTCATGTGTGGGGAGGACTCACCCTCATTAACTCATGTGTGGGGAGGACTTGGCCCCGGAACTATCAGTTCTGCTCAGACCTATCAACCCCAGAGCTCCTATCATAGATTATAAAGCACGCAGATTGAAAGCCTGAGCCCATTAATAAGAAATGAAGATGCCATGATGGAAATGACCAAGGCAGAGAGGGAGAAAATCGGTACAGCGTTCACACTGCATCTTAGAACCAATCAAGCAAAATTAATCTCTCCATGCTGCTGCCTCATTCCTTCACTGCTTGCCATGGGTTCCCCACAGGTTTAAAACCTGTATGGAGCCTCTGTGCTCCTGTCTATTTCTCAAGGCATGTGCGTAGGAGCCTAGCAAACTTAACTCTAGTCCATGTTCTGGACTAACAGTTGAGTAAACCTGGAAAAGTTACGTCTTAAACCTGCTCTCATTTACATCATCTGAAATATTAGTGGGGTTATATTAGTTGATGTTCAGATCTCATCCATCTTCAAATACTCTATTTTTTAATTCCTCTAGAGGCCTAGTGGATACACCCATGAGAAAATTTAATTTTCCTTTCAGGAAGCTAGAGGAAGGCATACAATTATAACTGCTATTAGTTTAGAGTCCTTAAAACATCTTTTTCAAAATGAAACCATTTCCCTTGAAAACCTCAGCTGTAGCTTAACAGAATGTCATCTATAGCCTATTAAAATGAAAACATTACCTAATAGAATGTTCTTAGATAAAAATTTAAAAAGCAGTACAACTTTTATCTTATAGATTATAAATATAATTCTTGATATAAAACAATGAAACCCAGATTCCAATCCCATTTCTGAAATATTTGAGCCTTTACCTTTTTATTTGATTTAGGGGATGGGGGTTGAGGGTTAGGGAAATTCTTTTTTTCTTGTTAAACAATACAATAAAATCCATAAGATATCATGAAGGGTTGAATTTGATATTTTGAAATAAATAAAGATTTATTTTGATAGTTTGAAATATGAATTAAAAAAAAAACTCATAATAATAGCAACTTTCTGGGTGCAAATAAACTGAGCTGAATTTTAGAACAATATTCAGTATAGAATACATTTGACAAATATAAGTGCCCACTATACATGGGGTATCATAGTAGGCACTGGGAATGCTCAGGTGAACAAAATGACTATCATAGGAGAGGATGACAAGAAAGTAACAGATAAACATGGGAGGCAAATTTGGCTCAACGGATAGAGCATCCACCTACCACAAGGGAGGTCCAGGGTTCAAATCCAGGGCCTCCTGACCCGTATGATGAGGTGGCCCACGCTCAATGCTGATGCGCACAAGGAGTGCTGTGCCACGCAGGGGTGTCCCTCATGTAGAGGAGCCCCACGTGCAAGGATTACACCCTATAAGGAGAGCTGCCTCGCGTGAAAAAAGCACAGTCCTGCCCAGGAGTGGTGCCACACACATGGAGAGCTGACAAAGCAAGATGACACAACAGAAAAAGACATAGATTCCCGGTGCTGCTGACAAGAATACAAGCGGACACAGAAGAACACAGAGCAAATGGACACAGAGAGCAGACAACTGGGGGGGGGGGGGGGGCGAGGAAGGGGAGAGAAATAAAGAAAAAATAAATCTTTAAAAAAAAGAAAGTAAACAGGTAAACACACTGTTTATGCAATTATGCTATAAAAGAATAACAAGGATATTGTGATAGAAAAAATTGATGTGTACTTGCTGAGAGGGGCCTTCTTGGGGTGGCTTGCTAAAATCTCCTGGGACAGTAACCTTCAATCTTTAAGCTGAAAGCCGAGTCATGAAGGGAAAAGCATGTATGAAGGCAGGCTTTTGTAGAAAAGGCAGAAATTCATTGAAAAAAGAGATAACAATAGCCAGTATGACTTTAATAGTCAAGGACAAAATCCTCACTTTATCCCTAAGTCATCTCTTCTTTTTTCAGTCATAATATCATTTTCTTCACATACTAGTTTCTTATTTTTTTAACCATTTTTTACTTCCAGCTCTTTTTATAACTATTTCATCATGACAGTATCACAGAAACCTGCAAAACACTTCCATTTAGATATGGGAATGATTCCTGCAGCTCACTTTTATTACCCTAAAATTTCTCTAAGTAACCTTGGAATAGTTATTTGCAGCCAACTTCCTACATGTTACTTATGTTTGGTTAAGGGGAGAAATGTCCCTAACTGAAAAATTCTAAGTCTAAGGAATTTCCAATGAGAACTGAGCCTTGGAAGTCTGTGCCAAGAGGCTCCATCTCAACTAACTTGCAACTGAACATTTGGCTCTGCGGCACCCTGTGGTCCTGCCAATCCATACCACCAGGGTCTTAGGCCCTGCTTCCCAGTGCCTCTCTTCCCCAGGTATCACACCCTAGAGGCTTGACTCTTACGTGTACCAACAGGACTTTTTCATGGGATCGAATCCAAGCACGATTTGCATAAAAGCTCCACCCAATTTCACTCTCCTAGGATCTCAATCCCTTGCGTCCTACAGAGAGGGCCTCACTTTATAACAACGCCCCAAAGCTCCTGTGGTCTTCTATCTCTTTATCTTGAACTCCAGCTCCAGTACAGTGCCTACATAGGCTCAGTAATCAAAGTAATCATTACCAAAGTTCACTTAGACTACCAGCACAGATGGGACCACCAGCGACAAGACACACACATTGTCTGGTGGAAAAGGAAAGAAGTGGGGCTCAGAGGGTGAGGGTTCAATGTCACAGGAAGTGATGCAAGAGACCTGTACCACAGAAAAGCATAAAAAAGGAAGAAAACAAGGAGAATGCCAGAGCAGCACAGGAAGGGCAGTTTCATTTGGGGAAGATGGGGCCAGTGGTGCACAGAAGAGGGATTCTAAAGTGCCTCCTCTACAATCTGAGTTCCTCCCAGCCCCTTTTCAAGCACAGTGTGGGCTTTGGGGTGTTCTCTTGCACATCCATCTACTGAGACAAGGTTGCTCTTAACATTTGAAAGAAATAACTTATTTCTAAATGTCTCCAAATAGTCTTCTTAGAAAGCATTAAAATGAATCACTACCACCTTATAAAAACAATGTATACATTCTCTGCTATGAAAAGCTAGCCTACTAAATCCCACTTAGCATGGGAGCATTTGCAACTCTGTTACAGTCTGCTACATAGAGAGGGATTTGAAAAGTAGGGATTTCGATTTGTGTAGGATGTCTGGCAGCTCCACCTCCATCCCACCATTAGCCAATAAGGAATTCTCCACCAGTTCAGGCACCATTCATGCTTCGCTCATTGAATTTCTTGTCGTCTTAAATGCAGCAATCACTGTTCACTATTTTAAGTATCTGACAATTTATCAAGATCCAGAAATGTGCATAAAGAAATGGTGTGCATTTGAAAATCTGTGCCTCTGACTACTCATAAATAGTTGTCTCCACGCTGGGACATGGGGATGATAACAGAGGTTGTGTGGGAGGGGGAGGAGCTAACCTGTGTTCTAATCCCAGGTTTATATTGAATATTATAAAAATATTTTTCTATATTAAAGTAAAAGTCATTTAGTAATAATTAATATATTTTACTTCACACCCTATCTTTTCTCCTGGAAATGTATCTTTGATACTGTAATTAAAATCATTCAGAAAAAATGTGACTCAATTCACCAAGCATGCTTTAACAAGATTTTTTCTAAATAGAAACAACACTTCAACTTAATTTTACTTAATGTTTGTAACTAATCATGATGCCATGAACTTGCTTGCAAAAGTGCTTACCTTCAAATCTACAAAACAAAGGTGTTACTACCTTTGAGTAGTAAGGTACTTAAAATTACACAAATAGCCTTCAACCTCAACTTTCCTCTACAAGCAAATTAAGGACCTACTTCTATTAATAAAAGATGCACAGGAAAAAACCCATATCTAGAGTTTGCTAAATTCTATGACACATAGGAAAAAATATTCTCCAAAAGTCATACTTATAGTTAGAAATCATCATATAAATTAAAGAAAGTCAATTTATTCATTAAATATACTTTATACCAGGAAATGTGATTGTTCTATGATTAAAACAAAAAGGACATTTTCAGATAAGACACTAATTAGTGTTTTTCTTTGTAACTCTGTTTAATCCTAGTGTATTTCAGCAAAACTAATTTTCCACTTTTACAACTGTCCTCCACTCCCTTATCTTACCTTTCTCCTCTCTCTACTTCACAAAGTATTTCTAAGCTCTAACGCATTGCAGATGAATGAATCCAGAGAGAACTCTGTCTCAGGAACAAGTTTCCTTTTGGCATCCACTTTAAGGGACTCACCTGTGCCATCATCCACATTCTCCACTTCCATCACTTCAGTGTTGATCCGCCCACGAAAGAGGTACCGGTATCCATCTGTGGATGCTTTGCTATTCTTCAACCGTCTTAGAATGGAGTGAAATCACAGATAAATGGTTACTACATTTAAATTCAATGAAAATCAATGTTAAAACTATATTTTAAGAAATTCTTTGAGATGAAAGACGATTCAAATAATGACAGATGAAGTTAGGATACTATTTTGTGTGTATGTGTGATTTTTTTTACCTGTGTCCTCCCACTTATAACAGCACTGGTTATTTTACAATATTTGACATATGGAATCATTTTTTAAATAAAATGAAACTTTGGGCAATTGACAGGGTATAGATGGGAGGATGCATATGTGCTTTTGCTCAAAAAAGGGCATCAAAGTTGCCCAAATTCTGAAAGATGCTAAGAAAAGTTGGTTATTGTCAAACTTCATACATGTTTCTTTTAACTTAATTTCTCATTTTTCAGAAACTAGCTGGTAATTCACATTTCTAAAGCTGTTGTAAAGATGGATTAGTACTATGACCTATCTTCAGTAAGGCACTGGACGTACCAAAGGTTGAGTCCCAAAGAAATTAACTGAGCATTGTCCAGCTGTAAAACTGTTTGCTTTTATTGCATAATAACTGTGTACTTTTTGGATAAGTCTGTTAACACAGTCACGATCCTTTACAAAGAGCTTCATTATTTTTATAATCATCCAAAATATTTAAAAACTTGTGTATGGTATTTCCAATACCAACTTTACTCTTAAAAAAGTATAGGCCATGTTAAAAATCCAGGTTTACAAATAAGCATTTGTAATAATGAACTGAGTAGTTATGTTTGTATTTGAATCAATGCCTATTCAGGGGAGATGGTTTTAGTAAGTGTTTCTCTCAATAATTAAATTAAAGAAGAAAGATTCTAAGACATGATTCAGGGAGATTAAAAGAGGCTGAATCACTTGAGCTATTTCATTTGACCAAAACTATTCAATTTGACATAAGTGTGTCTAAAAATTCAATATATTCAAATAATTATCAATGTATTGTGATGTAGACACAACTAGCAAAGGTTAAGATGCAAATGCAGGCTAACTGCAATGCCTACATCTTCCTCTAGTTTGCAGTTAAGACACTGGCCATGGAAGGGAATAAGGAGGGTACAAAAGTTGCTGACAAAAGTGCTTCACATCCCTGGGTTCTTCACTAGAGCATCTCTGAAACCAGATGACTTTCCATGGAAAACTGCACATTCCTGTCATATCTGTCCTTAAATCCTCATCTGAATTTAGTAGTCTTTCATTGCTACTAAAGAAAACTAATTAAAAAGATGAATCTGACTGAAGAATTTATCATTCCCAAACCTTCCACCCTGCACTCCCTATGTTCATTTTGAAAGTGGCCTCTAAATATCCTTTCTTAGTGAGCCAAAATCAATGCTAGAAAGTAGGACTTCAGGTCAGGTAACTATGGAAATTGGCATCAGAGGAAGCTGAATATAGAGAAGAATGTGGAGCTGGTTAATCACTGGGTATAGAGAACTGATCTTCTTTCAGTTAGAAAAGAGTATCATGTCTTCTTGCAAATTAAGAATTTCTTATAATATATGAATATATACATCATATAATATAAATCATACTCAACGGACCATTACACCAGGCCCTTGATATGGATGATTGTACTTATGAACCTTGTTCTTGTGAAACTTAGCCTAGTATTATATATTACCTAAAAGTAATTATATATATTACCTTCTGAAAGCCTCCTTGTTCCTCAAATGTGGCCTCTCTCTAAGCCAAACTCACGATGTAGATTCACCACCTTCACCACCCCCCAGCATTTGGCCATGACTCCTGGGGATACGCCTCCCTGGCATGGAAGGATTATTACCAAGCCCTGACTAATGATGCATCTAGAAAAAGACCTTGACTAAAAAGGGGAAATATTAAATACAAATGAGTTCTTATGGCTAAGAGATTTCAAAGTGAGTCCGGAGGTCTTTCCAGAGGTAATGCATGTACACATCTCAGCATGATCTCATTGACTGCCACATTAAACAATGCCTCAAATGGTGGGATTCCTGACGGCTCTAGAGACATCTAGCCACTATAAATAGGACAGACAATCTCAGGAATCCAGCACTCTGTCAGTGGGTCTTACTTTTGAGTTTTTGCCCCCCAATGTAACAGAGTTAGCTTATTTATAATTTCCCTACACATGACTCTTGTGCCTTTTATTTGAACCTAAATTTGCCCTACATTTGTTAAATATACGTCACAGACTTAAATCTTCGGTCTGTTCATATGCCAACTGAGCCCTGAATCTCAGCAGAGTTGCAGCCAATACCTACTTGGACTCACCCAAGAAAACTAACAAAAGGATGATGATGAACAATGCCCATGATTTTTAAAAAAGAGAATATCTACAACGGCAAGCACCACAGTTCTTTCTATATGCCTCACAGATCTAAGCTCCCTTTCAATCAGAAACAGAGTGGGCATCACAATCCCCAAATCCGAATGAACAATGGACTAAAGTAGACTTATTATTATTCTATTAAAGACCTATTATTCTAGCAATAGAAGAACTTGTATCATTAATATAAAGGGAGTGGCCAGCAGAGATTCAGAGGGGAGCAGAAGGAAGACTATATGTAACATGGGGACATTTTTGGGACACTGGAATTGTCCTGCACAACACTACAATAACGAATACAGGGAAGCAGACTTGGCCCAATGGATAGGGCGTCCACCTACCACATGGGAGGTCCACAGTTCAAACCGCAGGCCTCCATGACCTGTGTGGAGCTGGCCCGTGCGTAGCGCTGATGCGCACAAGGAGTGCCATGCCACGCAGGGGTGTCCCCCACATAGGGGAGCACCACACGCAAGGAGTGTGCCCCATAAGGAGAGCCACCCAATGTGAAAGAAAGTGCAGCCTGCCCAAGAGTGGTGCTGCACTCACAGAGAGCTGACACAACAAGATGATGCAACAAAAAAAGAAACACAGATTCCCGGTGCCGCTGATAAGGAGAGAAGCGGCCACAGAAGAACACACAGTGAATGGACACAGAGAGCAGACAACTGGGTGGAGGGAGTGGGAAGGGGAGATAAATAAATAAAAAATAAATAAATCTTTAAAAACAATGACAAATACAGGTCATTATATATTTTGCAAAACCTATAAAATTATGCAGGGCAAAGTGTAAACTATAGTCCATGATTAGTAGCAACGCTTCAATATGTGTTCATTACTTGTAAAAAAGTATCACATTAATGAAAGATGTTGTTAATGTGGGAAAAGTGTGGGAGGGGTAGGGGGTGAAGTATAGGGAAATCCCATATATTTTTGATGTAACATTTATGTAATCTAAAACTTCTTTAAAAAGAAAAAAAAGGTAAAAAAGCTTAAAATCCTTGATAATGGTTTTCATCACAGGCAAAAATCATTCTTTTTTTTTTTTTAAAAAAAAAAGGATTTATAATTGGATCCTATTTCCAAAGTATTTTCTTTGTAATCCTGCTGTGAGCTCTCTATAGGCTTTCTATATTTCTCTTGACCTGTAGACATTAATACTTAATAAGAAATTCCAGTGTCTAATCAGTGCTATAAAATTAGCTTAATATAGAGAGACCACTGATCTCTTCACAAAATATGACTTTCTTGAAGTAAAACAACTGAAGAACTTATGTTTTGAAAATAATTTGGCTCTATAATGTAATGTTGAACATTTGCATATCATGACTCTATAATTTCTTGCCTAATTCTGTTTTTAAAGGTCCAGTCTCCAGGGCACAAGGACCCATATCCAGGAATATTCACAGCATCATGGCTCACAGAACAGAACTGTAAACAAAAAGTAAACTCACTGACAGGAGAAAGGATAATTAAATTGTGATTAATTTAATAACCAATGGAATATTAGGTAGCAGTGAAAGTGAATGAATTATTGCTCCATAACACATGGAAATATATCTTAGAAACAATATCAAGTATAAAATATAAATTGTAGAAAACTAAATACATTATACTATCTAAAAAAGCTCATAAACAAGAAAATCAAAGCAATGTTTTGAGCTGGGAAGAAGAGCGAGCACATTGGTAGATAAGAAGTTTCTGGTAACATTCTGTTTAGAATCTGGGTGGTGAGTTATTGGGTTAATGTTCGGGTTGTAAAGTAAGAGTGGCTGCATGAGTTATAAATTTTATCACTGTTCCTCATAACTTTATTATATGTTACATGCATCATGTTCTGTGTATCAAATACAATCTAATAAACTATTTTAAAAGGCAGATTCATATAAGATTAATAGCATTAGAAAGATCCAGAACCAGGATGTCTAATCTAGCACTCTGCCCTTTAAAAAATAGAACTCCAGAATTAAAATAAATTCATCAGGTCCCTGGTTCCTGTAATTACAATATTATAGAAGTTTAGAAAATGATCAGTTTACTCATACTTCCTGAAGTAGAGTGTAGCAAGTATACAATAAGGTAAGGTTATAAAGGAAATGAAACATTTGAAAGCAAAGAGAACAGACAATGTTACTTGAACTGCTTCTCTGATTTAGGAAGGGAATGGACATGACCTATTCAGTTATTCTCATTCCTAATTACTCCGTATTTGTCTACTTCTATGTTCATTAAGGATATTTGTTAAAGAACAGAATTTTAATTTTGAAAACTCTTGCTGTTGTTGAACTTATTTAACAATTCCAGCCACAAGGCCATAAATTATGGCATCATCTGTACACTCATCAATGTTGATTTGCAAACACTTTGTACTTGAGGGCAGGCATCTATGGATGAGATCAACTGCATGAAAAAAGATTCCATTCTCAAATGGATGCCTTTAATAAATACACCAAAACAACCTGAATCACGTTAAAACTTTAATGGGCTGCACACAAGTAAAATTAACAGCTTCTTCTACATCTTCCCAAAGCCTATTTCTATTAATCTTAGTCTTCCTGTCATACAAAGAATTTGGAAAAGCACAGTAAAAGAAATAAACAGGCTAATTTTCCCTTATGGTTTAAAGGAATTAAAACAAAAATTCATTAAGATAAAGATGACAGCAATTAAAATATGCTTTGACTCTAATCCTAACCCATTCCCTTCTATGAAGGAACACAGTCCAGACTTACATTTTCTCAGTTCCTGCCACTGCATTTTCAAATTAACATCTTTTACAAAAGAATCCTAGTACCATAACCCATAAAACAGAATTATTGCCTCAACTGTCAACTCTTCATTTATTCTGAGCATTTCTTAACTGAGTTAGTTAAAACCCAGTTCAAGAGATGAATGATGCTCTCTTTACTTGCTTGGTAAATCAGCCACACTGAGTCTCTAAATCTCACTCTACCAGAAAATTTGGGGCCATATTTTTCTAATTTTTGAACTTAGAACAGTTGCTCATAAGCCTGAACTGTCAACTAGTACCTTTAAATTTAACAAAGCCATTTGGTACCATTTCACTTAAACTAATGGGTCCTGGTTCAGTTAGGGAAGAGAAGCACACTTGAGTACCACTCTACTATTTTGTTTAATCAGCCTACAAAATACTTTTTCCCAAAAGTTCAAAAGAAATATCCTATAAGCGCACCTTCTAAAGAAAAATACATATCCATGTTTTAAAGCAAATAACATGACATTAGTAACAATTATTTAAACTAAAGATCACTAAGCTGTACCAGGGATTTCTTTGGGATTCATTCATTTAAAATGCAGTACAGAGTGTCTATTATATGGCAGGGGCTGCTCCAGGCTCTGAAGAAATAGAAGTGAATAATCAGCAAACGCCCGGTTCTCATGGACCTTACAGTCTGTTCTAGTAGAGGTGGTAGAAAATAGATGAATAATGAAGAAAACCTCAACCGGTGACAAAAAAACTCTACAGATACATAAAATAGAGTTAGGTGATAGAGAATGACTGGCTGGCTACTTTCGATGGGGCCACTGGGGAAGATGTTTCCAAGGAAGTGATATTTAAGCTGAGATATCAAGGACAGGAAGAAGCCAGCCATGCAAAAATCGGAGCACACTGGGAAGGGGAAACAGTGCAAAGGCTGTGGGAAGGGAGCTCACTAGGCACAGTCAAGGAGCAGAAGGAAGAAGAAGGCTAACATGGGTGTCAGCCTTGATACAGTAGAATATGATGAGGTCAGAAAGGGTAGGGGTGGATCACACAGAATCTTTTGTAAACCAGGGTAACCAGTTGGCACTTTATACGAGGAAGCCAATAAGGGGTTTAAGCAAGAGAATAACATGTTCTGATTTGCATTTTTAAAAGATACCCTGATTTCTGTGTAGAGCACAAATTTGGAGCAGTAGAAGGTACAGAGGGATCAGTTAGGAGACAAATGCCATGACCCAAGAGAAAGACGCCACTGCAGACTAGGGCAGTGAGGAGATGAACAGATGTGGAGAGGGCAGTGCAGGCTTTAAAAGCAGAATCAGTAAGATTTTCTAATGGATCAAATATAGAAGATTAAGGGGAAGAGTGGAAGGAAGGCTACCTCCTAGATTTTGGAATTAAGGAAACCAATGGATTGGAGGGAAAACGAGGAATAGTTTTAGGAGAAGAAATCAAGAATTCTATTTCTTCTGTGTTAGGTTTGAGAATCTTTTAGCCATCACAATAGAGATGCCAAATATGCAGGATATGAATCTAGAATTCTGGACAGATAGATATTTGAGAGCAATTGGGATTCAAGTGGGACATGATGCTATGGCATTGGATAAAATCATGTAGGGAGAGTATAGGAACCCAGAGAGGAAAAAGGAGTCAAAAGGCAGAATACCACAGTAGTACAAAGGTAGCCAAGAGAGCGGCATGTTACAAATGTAAAGGGAAGAAAATGTCATAGTAAGGAAAAAGTGTTCAACTATGCTAATTTCTGCCAAGAAAACAAGTGAAACCCTAAAGAGTAGAAAAATGACCACTGGATTAGAAAACATGGAGGTCAGTTTGACCTTGATGCAAGCAGCTTACTGGAATAGACAAGACTAAAGCCTGGCTGAATTTTGCTGAGAAGAGAATAAGAAATGATGAAGTTGAATAAGTGAAAAGAGAAACCTCTTTCAAGAAGGCTCACGGGGCGGTGGACTTGGCCCAGTGGTTAGGGCGTCCGTCTACCACATGGAAGGTCCCTGGTTCAAACCCCGGGCCTCCTTGACCCGTGTGGAGCTGGCCCATGCGCAGTGCTAATGCGCGCAAGGAGTGCCTGCCACGCAGGGGTGTCCCCCGCTAGGGGAGCCCCACGCGCAAGGAGTGCGCCCCGTAAGGAGAGCTGCCCAGCATGAAAGAAAGTGCAGCCTGCCCAGGAGAGGCGCTGCACACATGGAGAGCTGACACAAGATGACACAACAACAACAAAAAAAGAAACACAAATTCCCGTGCAGCTGACAACAACAGAAGTGGACAAAGAAGACGAGGCAGCAAACAGACACACAGAGAACAGACAACCGGGGTGAAGTTGGGGAGGGGGAGAGAAATAAATAAGAAAATAAAATAAAAAAAAGAAGATTCACGGTGAAGGAGAAAAAGAGGTGGGATAGCAGTCAGCATAAAATTAAGAACTTTTTTGTAAAGATAGGAAATATTAGAAAATGTCTAGAGCCAAAGTTAAAGTTACAGAGCCAATTAATATCAAGCTTAATATTAAGATACAGAGCTTAAGTGTGAATACTAGACGAGGAGAGCTAGAAGGAGAGCAGATGACGTTCAGGGTGGGAGGCTTAAAATTGCGATTTCTATTTTATAAGTGTTCATGTTGACAAGGCAAAGGGATGTCCATATATAAAGAGCTCAGATGTACTGGAGGAGAGCATCATTTCAGGTGAGGAGGCTGTGAGTTTCCAGGTCCAAAACAGTGCCTAGGGCTTCCATGTGGGTTTTGAACAGACCACAAATGGTTACAGAAGAAGGTAGAAAGAAAGTGACCCAAGAGAGGCAAGAATTAAAGCAATCAATACATTTGCATGTGGCATAGAGTTAGTAAGTGTCCTATAAAAACGGGGGTCAATGGGGAAGGATAATGAATAGGAAAAACTAATGGCAGGAACTTCACAGGTGCTGGGGATTTTGAAGGAAGCAGGAAATCCTTAGGAAGCAGCCTTAGGAAACAAGGAGTTCACACGCACCTCTCCTCCAGGGCCTGAAGCAGGTGAGATGAGAATAACACCAGAAAACACCTCTCCTTTAGGTTTCACAAGAAGGTGAAGAGAACAATCAGAAGAGAGGCCATATGGGAACCTCTTATGTTTTTTAATGTAACGTTTTGTGTGACCTCTTAACTTTAAAAAAAGATAATTAAAAAATAAAATAATAAATTAAAAAAAGAAAAGAGGCTGAGACTAAAGGGAAGTTTGCTGATAAGACTGTGAGTTCCCCAGACTTCAGGGGGGAAGCATGAACCTGGAAGAGGGATAAACGACTTCTAAAGTGTTATCTATTTATCATCTTACCTGTGTTTTCTTTTGCAATACACCAAAAGATTATCAAACAGAAAAAACACCCGTTCCTGGATATTTCCAGAAGAAATCTTCAATAAGATCCCACACATTAGCATTTCAGTGCAAGTGTCAGTGATGTTGGACCCCTAGGTCAGAAAAAAGGGAAATAATAATGTCGGATTACTTAATCGAAACTTCTGTGTATGACTACCTTTCTTCCTAAAATTATACTTGTTTTTGTTTTAAGATGCAATATATGTGCAGGATGAAAGTTCAAACAGTGCAAGAACGTATGCATTGGACTATAGTTAGTAGTAATATTTTGACCATGTTTTTTCATAATTTGTAACAAATGTTTAACAACAATGCCAGGTGGTGGTGGTTGGGTGATGTATGGGAGCCCTGTATGACAATACGCATGTATGCTTTGTAAGTTCACAACTTTTACTATACACTTATTGTTTATGTATGCTCATGTATGAATGATACACTGCAATAAAATTTAATATAAGTATATATTGAACGTAGGATTCCTCTTTTCCAGTCTCCTGCTCATTAGTCTCAGCAGACAAAACTACTGTTAAGAGATTGACCATGAGGTGCAGAGGTGCCCAAAGATGTACTTACCAAATGCAATGGATGTGTCATGATGATGGGAACGAGTGTTGCTGGGGGGGGGAGAGGTGGGTTGGGGGGGGTGGGATTGAATGGGACCTCATATATATATTCTTTATGTAATATTATTACAAAGTCAATAAAAAATAAAATAAAAATAAAAATAAAAAAATAAATTAAAAGAGATTTCAGATATTTGATGAATGTGCCCATACACAAGCATATGTATCCATGTTTTTTAAAAAGGAGATATTTCAAACTAATGTATAGCATTCATGTCCATTACTTTCCTTTCCTTTTCATCTCTTTCCACTGCATGGGAAAAGGGCCCCATTGACACATAGCAAAGTATATGAAATTGTCCAAAATTTTCCAAACTTTTACCAGATCTCAATTTATAGAACCAGCCCTAAGATGGAGATGAAAAGAAAAGAAGAAATATAAGGGGGAAATTATTAAAAGGGAACAACTTTCTAGAGAACTTTTCACTCACTATGGTGCCTTAGACATGCTCCTTCGTTACATAAAGCTTTAGTGAATGTTCACTGAAGTCCCATTCCTGGTGTCAAAACTGATTCTACACATAAGTGCTGACTACTGGATATCCAGAGAGGCTACTGGAAAGACAAGAGAAGCCCAGGCACCTGAATCACAGCACCTGTCCCTGACCAGAGCACATGGGCGGGGAGTCAAGCGTGAGCTCAACATCAACGTCTACTCTGAGCCATTATAAATGTTGTAGTCTATACGTTACTATAGTCCAACCTAGCATAAATAAATGCATTAAGTTGGACTAAGCAAGGGAAGTTGTCGGAGGATAGATACCTCTAAGTGAGCTCTCCAAAGAATATTAAAATATGCCCAACGTCTTTAAATCTGAGGGTAAATTTCTGATTGATTTTGGCTCAATGTTTTTATTTTTTACATTTAAAATTTGGAACATTAATTTTGAAGTTCGTATTTCCACAATAATCCCTGACAGAGTTTTTGCTAGTCAATGATAAAAAATAAAATTTAAATGACAACTCTTAAACCTACAATAAAACATTTCCAAAGTGGGAAATGAATTAAGAGGAAGCATTATGTTACATTTTAAATTTTTAGAGAGTACCCTTTTTTTCTTTACTTTCATCCTAAAAGTAGATACATAAATAGAGATCTGGCAAAAATTTACCCAGTTTCATATACCTTGTCATGTGTTCATTAAGCAAAAACTGTCATCAAATATGAATATAAATCCCAGCTCCAGTAATAATGTTTTTATTACTTATTTATAATGATTACCTCCCTATCTCTAAAAAAATTGAGAGAGAATAGAATTGAAATGTGAAAAAGTAAACATCATATTTAGTCTTGCATTTGGGACCTATATGACATTATGGAAAAAGAATTTATTAATAGCAATTTTATAAAAAGTACAAATACTTAAGTCTAGTTCTTATGGTAACCCATGAAAGCCAGGGCAGGATGATAACCTACATATTATGTAAGAGTGCTGCAGATATTATCCTAATTTGAATATTAGGGTTTTTTTTTAATCCCCAAAATTAACATATGCAGGTATAGGCAGACGTATTCTTATATGACAGAAAGCGTAACAATTCCTTTCCTGTCTTGTTTGGGATTATTAAATATAAGGTGCATTTGGTAGGTCTGAGCTAACTGTAATAGTTAAATGTCATTTATTCCATCCTCATACACAGTCTCTCAGAAGACACTGATCAAGCTTAGTCGAACTCAGGGGGACTAATGTATAAACCAGAAAGGAGATAAATTAATTTTATAAAAGTAACTGACATATACCTGGAATGCTCCTTGAATTCAATGAACTCAATCACCCTTTGTTAATGTGCCTCTTTGGAAAGGTAGATTATAATCATATATAATCTTGGTGAGCCGAGAATCAAGGGTATTCTGACTAGGAGAATCCATAACACCTGGACCAGAGCATCCAGAGTCTCTCTGTGGCTATCTCCTTGCTCTCTCAGTTTTCTCCACTCCCCACTGGCTCCTTTAATTATGTAGCTATGTCCCTGCCTTCCAACAACTATAGAAAGGTGATCCTAATGCTTAATGTATTGGATCAGCATGGGGACTTCTGGTCATAGTGTAAGGGACTGTCATGATGGACAAGCCCACCAAGACTTCAACATTAACATGTTTACCTCCTGTCAGGCTATGTATCCCCAGTTTCTCTGACCATTTGTCTTATGACTTGATTTTGGGAATGTGGACAATCCTGGTAGTTCTCCCCTGAACTTTCTCCAGTCTATCAGGGTCTCCTTTAATACCTAACACCCAGAAGTGAACACAACCATCTACATGTGAGCTGGCAAATGAAGAATATAGTGATATTCTCATTTCATCATTCCTTTATACCACTCATATATTGATTCAGCATGAGACTATATTAGTACACTTATGGCAACCCTACCCTACAACTGATTCAAAGTGCTCCTAGTGTCAAAAAAGTCCCTACATCATTTACCTCCATCTCATACTTGAGTAGTTTGAATTTCTGAATAATCTAGTTCACATGGCTGTCATAGGAAACTCCGAATCTGCTTGCTAATATACAGATGTATTATATCTAAGGTATAACCGTAAGCCCCCAGTAGCTCCTAGCTCCTGATCAAAGCACAGAATAACATTAAGTGATCTCTTTGAAGTCAACACTTTGTTTAATCAGAGGGAACATCAAGTCTAACCTCCCATAGTTTCTGGAATTCATGGTTATGCTGCAAAGTTTATCTCCAAAAGATACATAATATCACTCATACTATATTTTACTGAACTCAATTGAGACATTTCTATTGCTGAAGCAAAGTGACTTTAACATTTACAGCAGGCTTAATGAATGAATACAATATCATCTTTTACCATCTTCCACAACAGTAATCTGTCACGACATGAAATATCTTCTGTGAGTATTTAAACAGTCCCCAAGGAACTGTTTATGCACTTAGGGAGCCTATGTCAAAACATGCCTCTTTCTCTAAAGACCTCATCCTAATAGAATGGCTTATTTCATTTTGCTTTTCACCACATTTTCTCTTTTAAACTATAAGGAATTTCCACCATGTCTTTGATTTATCTTGATTTGTGCATTATTTTCATCACAATGGCAGCTGAAAATCAGTACAGTTTTTTTTAACCCCAGACATATACAAAATTACAAACTGTGAAGAAAATCTATCAAGCATAAATACAGTATTCTAGTAGTCATGACATGTTCCCACCTTCAATCCACCCTACCTACAAATATTTAATACTTGCTTTTTAATAATGTTGTAACATATTTCCTCCACATACATGATAAACTATCTTTCCCTGTAAAAAAAATCTCAGTCTGACTTTATCTTTGAAATAATGCAGTTTATAGACTGTAAAAATTAGGTTCAATTTTTCCCTTTCTTTAGAAGTATCAGGAGAGTGTCCAGAGGTAAGGCTAACAAAGTCAAGCTCCAAAAGTCACAGGAGAAAATGGAAATAAGTTCTCACTACAAGCCATCAGATTACCAGGGAAGAGTCAGGAACAAGAAATTCGATGAAAATGAGAATGTCAGATGCTTAGCTAGAAAACCCAAATAATGGAAGCAATAAAACATGCCAGGAATATCATCAGGAAAAAGCAAAGCCTCTACACCAATGGCTCTCAAATTTTAGCATGTAGCAAACACACCTAATGGGCTTGTTAAAACTTCCAGCTTCCCAGGCACTACCTTAGAGACTGAAACTAAGTGATTCTGACGCACGTGGTGGTCCTTCGACACTTCACACAACACTGCTTTGGAGGCTCGCGTGGAGTGTGTAGCAGCATTGCTGACAGGAGTTAAAGGTGAGCAGAGGCTCCTGCAGGCGCACAGGTATTCCCAGGGCATCCCAGTGCCTCGGGGAGAAGAGGTATTTTTATCACAGGTTGCACTGTCAAGTTCCCATCTGCCGTTTATTTCATCATCACTGAGTATTCACATAAATCTGCATCATGTGACTTTACCTGGTCAGCATTTTATCTTCACTTTGAAAATCTAAGCTGATTTTTGAATCTAGGTATCTGTTCTCCAGTATATATTTGATCATTGAATGACCAAGTATAATAAATGCTTTGGTTTAGATGAATACCAACATCAGGTTTTTTTAATATGCCAGGCAATGTGCTAAACATTTTCTTCTGGTCTAAACCTCTAGCCAGTTGGCCTCTCTCTTCCTAAGGATTTAGAGAAACCAAATGTTTATTTAATGAAATCAGCTTTGCAGACTGTTCCATGGGTCACCGTGTAGATCTGAGAGGCAGCAGATTATTGTGCTGTGAAAAACCTCTGCCCATGAAAACAAGTTACTTTTCCAAGTGTCTGTAATGATATATTGCAGAGTCATAAACCAACATTTGAAAGATATTTTTAAAAAGCAGGAGGGCTTTGTATAAATCATTCATCATGAACTTCCCAGCCATTTCATATAAAATATGTATCTGTTCAATGAAAGTATTTTAAAACCCTAATTTTACCCATATAATTCAGAGTTCTGCTGCCTTTTAGCAATTTCTAAGAAACTAGCCAAAATAATATGCTTTCATTATCTACATGATTTGTCTTTTCTTAAGTATGCATTCCTCATAAGAACCTACATTTATCATGGAAAATCAGAGACCATGTGATTGGGATCAATCGCACAATTAGAATTAGTTACATAGCAAAACCAGGACTAGGAAGTTACGGATAGTTTTAATTACAGCTGTTTTTCCTAGACTGGGAAAGGAAGGCAGAGTGATAGTGCAAGGTAAGAAGCAATCAAGAATAACTAACTGTGAGCAGTTGTGTGAAACTCACTCACTCAGGCGCTCCCATTCCAAAAGCTTCTCTCTTTCTACTTCTACCCCAAGCCGTGGAAGCCACCTTATTCCTCCGCCACTACCAGCCCAGGAAGGCAAAGTGTAAAATACTCACACTGAGGGATGCCCCCCCATACAGTCCCATCAGAAAAAAGAAAACAGAACCAGTACTATAGACATGCTTTTTCAATGGCTGATTTTCAGACAACCATGGTGGCTCAACTCAATACAAGGAAGAGAAAAATCTTGCATGGTACATTTGTGAAATATAAGCCTATACAGAATGCTAAAGGGGATTAGAGAACATCAAAGTAGCAGAATAATTAACGTAGAGGAATCACTGCCATTAACCAGAAGAGTCAAAGTTATCAACTCACTGTGAGAAGGCACTAACAATTAATACATAACTATAGTGTAAATACATCTGCATATGATTGCACTTCAATTCACAAACACTTATGGGGGGCCTACTACTTATCAGACACGGTCCCAGATGCTGTGGGTCCATAGATTAATAGATAGCGCCACTACTTCCAAGCAGGACATAAACCAGTATTAGAAATGTACATGGAAACAGAATTATATGCACCATGATCACTGCAACAATAGGGCATTAATAAATGAGACACAGCATGAACTAACAATGATGTAGGACAAAATAGGGATAGCACTGAATGTTTACAATTAATTACATAGTTCATTCCATGCTGTGGTTCTGGATTTCTCCAAATAATTTTCTTTGCCAATTTTATGACATTTAGATATGGTTAAGAGATCAATCAGGATAAACAGAACAAACTGATGATCCCAATCAAGACAGGGACTCAAAAGACAGCCCAGGATGGCAAAATTCCTTACCAACTGTGGTCTCAAGAGATCTTTTTCCTGAGTGTTCCTCATGCTACAAAGTCCAGCAAGAAAAAAATAATTCAGAATCGAATTTCTTAAGAAGTTGAATAATTTTTGAATCCATAGTTGAAGCATGTAAGTGGTGGCCAAATTTTACGGTCAGTACACATGATGAACTCTTAAATTTCAAAGCACCTTATAGAATTTAACAGGGAAGGATAATGAAGTTCATAAGTGTATTTTTGTTAGGTGCCACATATGTTTTCAGAGAATGACAATTGCCAGAAAAGACAACCAGAAGGTTGTGTAAATGGTTAATGGCTTTTTCCCCTAATTTCTAATGTTACTTCAAACATTAAAATCATAATTTCTGAAGAACTACAATAATAAATCCCCTCCTCCACATACACAATAAAAATATTGCTAAATTATATATGGATTATTAGAAAGGGTAAACCCTTCTACTGTTAACCTGTTCTCTTAATATAAGTTACATAAGGTGAGTGTTCATTACTGATTCTTTGCAGTTACATTGTGGCAAAAATTTTAAAAAATAGTCACTAACTGACAACTTACAAAATTAGACAGACCTTGAAATTCCCCACACATACGATGCCACTGACAGACAAAGATCCAGTAGAGCTAAACCTGTTCAAAGTTGAAGGAAAGAAAATTGACAGGAACGATAACTAGATAGGTGCTTCATATAAAAATAGTTTCAATATCAAAGGATTATGAGAGCTTTCTGAGAAAACTGATAAAGCATTTGAATATTCTTACCAAAAAAATCTTTTCAAAAATACCATAAGAGTCAAATGTGAAATGAAGACTATCGTATTGTTTTATCACACAATTTTCTCAGAAAATTTATGTCCAAAAGAAAACAGGCTCAACATTTTATTCATTCTTTTCGGGGTTCAAATAATTAACTGAAATTACAACGTAAATTCTGCAAAAACAAAAAATAAAAAGTATAATTTTACCGAGAAAAATTCCCAAACTTTCACCCACCTCCACTTATGGAATGTTGGTCCTCTTTGTAAATGGATTTCTCTCAGTGGTCTTTTTCCAGAATCACTTATCCTTAATATCAACGACCACTTATAAATCAATTCTATCTCAAGATAGTAGACAATTTTGTATCTACCATATCACTTATTATAGTGGATAAAATGAAACATTTTTTATCAACAACCTCTAGAAGCGTCTAACAATGCTGAGTCTAAGGTTCATATTCATGAAATAACAAGATAACATGACTTGAAGTCAGATCATCAATGCACTGTCAGATGCAACCAATCAAATACAAGCAGAAAACATACTCCAGAGTCAATAAGAGGGGATTTTAAAAGGGTCTATGTAGCATTGTTTTTCTCAAAGGGAAAAAGGTAATCAAGAGGTGCTAGCCAAATTCCTATTCTGTTTCTTTTTACTCTCTAACATACACTCATTATCTTTATTATTATTTTTCCAACACCTTCATGTATTCTTAATTCCCCCTCGTATTTTATTATGTTATTTTTTTCTAGATTTGAGACCAATTCCAAGCAGGCATATCAAGATCTTAAAGTTGAATTACCAAATCACATCATGTTTATTGATAAACCCTTGTAAATGTACCTCAGTACAGAAAGTTTACAGTTATCATTAAAATAAAGTCGATCAACTCAAGCAGCAGACTAAGGCTAAGAGTGGTCCTGTTCTAAGAAATGAGTCAGTGCTTCTGATTAAACAGCTAATAAATTTCCCTTCCAAGGCATATGAAATCAATGACCCAAAATCACCTCCAATAGAATATCTTGTGGAAGTTCTGAATTTTGCATAAGATATAAGACTGAGATATAATAAATTATTCCAAAAAAGTTTAACTTTAAAAGTGAGTAATTAAAATGTAAACCACAGAGCTTCTGTGGTGGCAGTCACTTTATAAATGCTCATATAAAACTAACTTAAAATGTCATCTTATTTTTAAATGGCAAGCAAAATCAAACGAATTGAAAGAATTCACTAAATTTTTATCTGAGTGGGTATAAAATCACATGGTGGAAATGTACGCTATGGATCATGGTTGGTGGTAATAGTCTAATGATACTATCTCAAAATCTGTAACCAATATTCTACCATTGTGTGGTGCATTGGTGAAGGGGTGTTATATGGGAAATCTACATATGTGCTGATTGTTTTGTCAGTTCACAAATTCTGTAATAAAAATATACTTCAAAAAATAGTAATAGTATGGGTCGGGGGGAAATTACACCAAATATAAGATATGGACTATAGTTAGCAGTAATATTTTGATGCTATTCTTTCATAATTTGTAACAAATATTTCACAGCAATGCAAGGTGTTCATGGTGGGGTGATGCATTGGGACCCCTGTATGATGTTATGAATGTTTGTTTTGTAAGTTCACAACTTTTACTATATACTTATTTAGTATGTTCATGTATGAATAAAATTTCAGTACAATTTTTTTTAAAAAATCACATGGTGGTAAAGAGCACAGCTTTAGAATCAGTTTGCCAACTTCCACATCTAAATGCTGCCAGTTGTTAGAAGACCTTGGATAAGTTATATAACCACTGCCTCCCACCTTTTTTTAAGTTAAATTTATACTATGAAGATCATAATACCTCAGCAAACTGATGAGAGGCTTACCTGTATTGCATGCAATAGTGGATCAGAATTTCCCCAAAAGGAAATTGGAAGATTGGCAGTCATGGACCTTTGCCCTCCCTGAGGGAAACTGACCCAGCTAGATTAGTGTGATGTTGAATTTTGATCTTAAATCTAGAGTACAGTAATATAAGGATTGAAAAATTATTAGGTCTCATTCATTTAAGCAAGGGCACTGATGAGATTGCCAAACAGTGCCAGCTATCTGGACACCCTTTTGAAGTTTGATTCCATACCTTTTCTGTTGATTCTGTGAGCTACCAAATATCTTTTCAATAATTTGTTTTCTTTTAGTGTCTGTTGCTTACAACCACACAACCTTAAGTAATATAACACTTTTAGCAGATAGATGCATATTTTAGACAAATGAGGTCAATTTCTCATTTAAAGCTTTAATGAACCAAAGCTTTAAGATACTACCTCACATATACATAGTATTTTACAATATTCAAAGCACTCTCATTTATCTCACTTGACCCCTTCAATAACCACACCATATATAGAAGTTTTATGTATTATCCCCAAACTAAGGATTGGTATCCAGACTAAAAACCAAGCCTGTTAAACAGCCACATTCTTTTCACTGTATCATGAGATTTGGAAACAATAACTTTCAATTGATTATTTACCTAAATTCAACGTAAAGGTGTGGAACTGGTAATTTAGCAGCACAAAATATTAGATAGAAAAGTTGTCTGGGAGATTTTATTGTAAAAAGCCTTTCTTTCATTAATAGAGAAATAAGACCCTGGATAATTAAGTGACTTACTTGAAAGAAGGAGGTAGAGAGGGAGCTGTTTCCAACCTTAGCTCAAGGCTCCTACACTTGAAAACTCTCTAAGGAGCTCCACATTCTGTCATGCCATCCTACATCTGTCTTTGTCCCTGTACCGATCAGATATCCACACAGCTATCTGAAGGCAGAAAAACAATCCCCACTACAAATTCAGAACTCTGTAACCCATCCCCCCTCTCCCAGGGCCCAAATTCATGTGGTATGACCCAGTGTCCCTCTACCTGGTACATCTCCTTCGTCCTAGCAGATTAGCAGTTCCTCCTAAACTACCCAACAGGGACCAGGCTACCACCCTGGCCCTCATAGTACAATGCCTTCCCCTCTCTTTCTAGGGTGATAGACCGGGATGGGGAATTAGGTTCTGATCACAAGTTGCCAACCAGTTGTCTGGGTCTGCTCCAAGTTGCATCCCCCCCAAACTCCCATATCACTGTGTGGCTGTGTCTTATGCAATCATTTTCAAATCATACTCCTATAAAAATTGTGTTGTAACCCTTCTTGCATGACTGACATACAAATTATCTTCCTTGTGCCTGCAGGAATTGTATCCATATCTGATTTCCCTAAACGTACCATAAAATTCCCTAAACTCCAGCCAGTTTCCCCTGCCTCCATGCTCTATCTTTCTATTGCACTCAGGGAATGATAAAACCAAGGCTGGTGAAGTTGAGGATCCTCCTTGCTGTGGGCTACATGGGACATAATATGACCCACATACATTCTCTCCTTGTAGAACTGGTATATCCTATAAGTAACATGGATAGCTTTTAAAGAATCTCATTTCTGCAGCACATTCCATTTTTAGGATATACATGGTAAAAAACAAAATTGTGAGAGTTTATTAAGAGTATCGAAAAGAGTCTCTGAAGTTTTTGTTTTCATAAAAGCCCTGGCAGAATTCACTGACAAACCCTGCAATTTAAAGCAAGACCAGTTTTTCTTCCTATTTTTGAATGACAACAAAACTGTGAAAGCAAACTTTACTCCATTTTTCTCATCACAGCAGGACAACAGCTCCCTGGGAAGGAATTATCATCATGAATCAACTGCAAAACACACAGCCATTTGAACTGTTTGAAAGAGGTAACATTCATACTGAAATGCGAGGTCACTGTGGACACTTGAAAATAGAAGAATATAGACTCCAGTTTGCATTTTCAATGATTCATAACAGAGAGTGGATAAAAAGGAGAATTCCCTAAGATCAGTGCTTACGGTTTCTTTGCAAATCTGGATAGACATACTTTAGGTCTACATGGAAACCAATACTTTAAGAATATGAAACAAGCGAGTCAAATATAAAGCCCTGAAGATAAAAGCAATTTATTTCCATCTGTGTGATACAGTATTTGGTTGGGAACATTATAAATCTGCTTTGCAGTTTTTTGAAAAATTATCTTAATTGCTTCTTCTACAACCAGAAAAAATTATCCAAGTCCAAAGCTCATGCTATTTTAAAGACAGAATTTTAGTTTATCCTTAATGTAGTGCTAAAGTAAACAAGACTCCAACACCATTTGATAGCTGGGATTCAGTTACCACAGCCAAAAACATCCTACATATTCTCAATATTTCTCTTCACTTGCTTTTTTTAAATGTTTTTATTAATCATTCTTTAGTGAATCATGGAGCCATAAAATTTTTCATCTTAAATGGAGCTTAAAAATCACATCATCAGGGAGCAGGTGTAGCTCAGTGGTTGAGTGCCTGCTTCCCATGTATGAGGTCCCCGGCTCAATCCCCGTTACCTGCTAAAAAGAAAATATAAAATAAAATAAATTCTCCCTCATTAAAAAAAAAGATCTCATCATTCGTAGTTTCTTCATTTTAAAAATGAACAAATCCAAATTCAGATTAAGTGGACTTAAAATGAAATTCAGCATCAAGTACCTAATTCAGAGAGTCTGAAAATAATATCTGAGCATACATATTGTGCTTTATTTTCTTTGATTATTCTTTCCAGGATTCAGGCTCTGCAGTTATTGACCAAATTTAAGATAAGAAAAAGGATAATCATGATGGATGAATACTGGAATACCAAAGCTTATACCCACACAGTACTGATGGGCTCTGTCACAAAACACTCAGGTAGAGATAAATGTCAATTAATTGGCACCTAAAAGATAATTAAATAAAATAATGAAAATTATCACTTTTCAGAATTGATTATAGTCTTCTGGAATGAATTAGGAAAATGACCATTTATGATTCCATGTAATTCCAATAATTCTGCACACAGTGTATGCCATAACGAAACTAATTTAAGAATGATTGATCCAGCAAAGTGAATGTACCTCCCAGCCTTCAATGTGAGATTGCCATTCTTCTAAAACTTCTAATTTTTCCATCTGTCTCTTGGCCTCATTGATGTTGGAACAGACAGCTTTCATGGCTTGGAGAGCTTCCATCACGGCTGCGTAGTCACTGTGTTTCCTTGGAGTCCGCTTCAACAACTCCTGTTTATACACAAAAAACAAGTCACCCTTTGATCTTCATTTTTCTGGTATAGCAGATTCAGACTGACCAGGAAATGAAAACTGCAGAGATCATGGGAGCCACTGTTCTAAGTGACATTACAAACGCCGCTAAAACAAAGATTAAAAAAACAAAAGACCAAATCCATGAGTGTTACCCCAAAGCACATTTTGCAGTCACTGTAGTTCTTCCCTTAAAATTATTTTGTTTTTAAAAACTAAGTTAGAGTTCTCCTTTCAAATCCTCAATTATCTCACCTGGAGCATGTAACTTTTTTCACAAGCTTGACCTTTGCTCTAACAAGCACATTTTTTAATGTTAACTTCGTTTCTCTAGAAACTTTACCAGAATAATAAATATTTAAATGAATACATCCCATAATTTTAAAAGTAATTTAAATTCCCTTTTTTCTAACACTTTTTTTAGAAACTATAAAAATATGTCATAAACAAAGCAAAAATCTTAAATAATGCCTTATATTCTAGCAAAATAAAACAATACTCGATCATGTTTTCCCCAAACTCAGGTTTATACCCTGTGATGAATGTACTGTCATCCACCCCTCAATAGATGTTTTTTAATTGTTTTTCGATTTCTCTTTCTGTTATTTCTGGCTTTTTACTTATATATTTTTTTCCATGCAGGATATCAGAACTAGAGTAATTATCTTTTAAATATATTAAAAGATTGTAGCTGTTTAGAAGCACAAAATTAAACATCTTTACCCACTGTCTAGACAGTTGTGACCACATTGCTTTTAATTAGTCATTTGTTTCTTTACCACAGTTGCCATCATCACGTAACTAACACGGTTAAGGAAACCTAAGGCAATTCTTTAAAAGAATTTAATACTCAAAATATAGTGGGAAAATATGCAGTTGTTATTCTCTCTCGAGTTCTGTTATTGTTCAAAATTCTGCCATAAACTTTGACCCTGCATTCATAGATTCACATTCTGTTCTGCAGAACTAACACCAAAAGAAAATGTATTACATTGCTCCCAATTATACATATTGCGAAGTTATGCTGGATCTCAAATTTATAAAAAGAGATCTGCAAACTTCTCCAGAATTATAAAGAGAAGAAGCCTTTGTAAATTATGGGAAGGGGTAAACTCAGTCTGTAGGCCATGATTTGGGATCCTGTGGAATTGTGCCCAATGGGTCTCTCTGGAGTTGAGACATGAATTTAGATAATTTGAAACAGCAACAGAAATGCATCATTAACAATCTTCTGACAGTTACCTGTTACAAACTATGGAATGATTGACCAAACCCAACAATTTCAAGTTCCACAAATAAGACCAACGTCTCTTTTTATTTTAACAATTTTATTGATACATATTTATAAAGCATAAATCCATCCAAAGTGTACAATCAATGGTATTCGGTATGATCACCTGGTTGTGCATTCATCACTTCAATCATTTTTAGAGAATTTTCATTATACGAATAGTAATAACAATAAACAGAAAACAAACCTCATCACATCTTAATCTCTCCATACTTCCCCTGCAATACATAGTGCTATTTTGTTTCATTCTCTCTAGTATATTTGTATTTATATTTTGTAAATAAAGACCTAAACACAATGTCATCCATAGTCATATTTTACATGAGGTTTCACTATGCTATTAAGTCCCATGTTACATTTTTAGCTCTCCTTCTAGTAATATACATGACCTTAGACTTACCCTTTCAACCACTGTCATACCCATATAATAGCTCTGCTACTTACAAACACTATGATGTGCCTTCACCATATCTATTCATTTCCAAAGATTTACAAAGAACCTTTTTACCAGTTCTGCACAGATTAATCCTCAGCTTTCCATTCTCTACCCTCATTCTATTTTCTAGTGACCTATATTCAAATTATTAACTCGACTTTACATAATAAATTTAGTTCATAATAGTGCAATCATAGAGTATTGGTCCTTTTGTGTCTTCCTTGCTTCACTCAACACAATGTCCTCCAGGTTCATTCATGTTGTCAGATGCTTCATGACTTCATTTCTTCTTACCACTGCATAATATTCTCCTGTGTGTATACACCACAATTTGTTTATCCATTCATCAGTTGATGGACACCTGGGTTATTTCCAACTTTTGACAATCCTGAATAACGCTGCTATGAACATTGATGTACAGATGTCTTTTCATGTCACTGCTCTCAGGTCTTCTGGGTATATGCTTAGGAGTGGTATTGCCAAGTCACATGGCAAGTCTGTATTCAACTTCCTTAGGAACTGCCAAACAGTCCTCACAGTGGCTGTACCATTCTACATTCCCACCAACAGTGAATAAGTGTTCCTATCTGTCCACATCCTCTCCCACATTTACAATTTTCTGACTTTTTAATAGTGGTCAGTCTAATCAGTGTGAAATATTTCAGTGTAGTTTTGATTTGCATTTCCTTAACCACTAATAATATTGAACATTTTTTCATGTGTTCCTTCACCATTTGTATTTATCTTTAGATAATTGTTTTTCAAGTCTTGCCCACATTTTAATCAGGTGTTGTCTTTTTATTGACGAGCTGTACGATCTTTTTATATCATGGATATTAAACCCTTACATGTGATTGCCAAATATTTTCTCCCAAAGAGTCAGTTGCCTTTTCACCATTTTGACAAAGTTCTTTGAGGTGCAAAAGTGTTGAATTTTGAGGAGGGCACATTTACCCCTTTTTTCTTTTGCTGCTCATGCTTTGGGTGTAAGGTTTGAGAAACTATCACCTATCACAAGATCTTGAAGATGTTTTCCTACATTTTCTTCTAGGCGTTTTATGGTTGTTACGTTTATATTTAGGTCCTTGACCCATTTTGAGTGAATTTTTGAACAAGGTGTGAGATACGGGTCTTCTGTCCTTTGATTATGGCTATAAAGTTCTCCCAGCACCATTTGTTTAACAGGCTGTTCTGACCTAGCATAGGGGGCTTAACGGCTTTGTCAAAAATCGCCTGACTGTAGAAATGAGGGCCTATTTCTGCATTCTTGATTCGATTCCATTGGTCAATCTGTCTCTCTTTATGCCAATACCATGCTGTTTTTACCACTGTAGCCAAGTAATATGCTTTAAAGTCAGGAAGTGAGAGTCCTCCAACTTCATTCTTTCTTAAGATATTTTTAGCTATTCGGGGCTCCTTATCATTCCAAATAAATTTGATAATTTGTTTTTCAGTCTTTGTCTTTTGATTGCAGAGTTCAAACCATTAACATTCAATGTTATTACTGTAAAGGTATTACTTCATCCATTTTGTCCTTTGGCTTTCTGTTATCATCTCTTACTATTGTTTGTCTTTTTACCCTTTAATTACCCTTCTTAATAATCTTCATTTCTACACTCTTCTCACCCTTGCTATTTCCTTTCAGCTACAGCACTCCCTTTAGTTTCTCTTCTAATTCTGACATTTTGGCAACATATTCTATCAGGTTTTGTTTGCCTGTGGATACTTTGAACTCACCCTCATTTCTGAAGGACAGTTTTGCTGGATACAGAATTCTCGGCTGTCATTTTTCTCTTTCAGTATCTTATTACATCATACCACTTTCTTCTCTCATCCATGGTTTCTAATGAGAGGTCAGCACATACTATTATTGAGGTTTCCTTGTATGTGATGCTTTGCTTTTCTCTTGCTGTTTTCAGAATCCTCTGTTTATCTCTGATATTTGTCATTCTGAATAGTAGATGTCTCAGGTAGGTCTATTCAAATTTAATCTGTTTGGGATACACTGTCCTTCTTGGATATTGATGTTTATGTCTTTCATAACGGTTGGGAAGTTTTTTTTTCATTATTTCCTCAAATATTTTTTCTGCCCATTTTCTAATCACGTCTCCTTCCAGGACACTGATAATGCATTTGGCATCTTCATTCAACTCCCTGAGACCCTGTTCCATTTTTTCCATCTTTTCTCTTTCTATTCTCCTTTCTTTTCCAGTTCAGATGTTCTGTCTTCAAAATCATCAATTTTGTCTTCAAGCAATTCAAATCTGCTCTTATATGCCTCTAACATATTTTTAATCTCATTTGTTGTGTCTTTCACTCCTATAAGCTCTGTAAATTTCTGTCCAGGCTTTCAAATTGTTTTTTATACCCACCCAGTGTCTTCTTAATATTCTTTATGTCTTTAGTCATATTTTCTTTCAATTCTATGTATTGATTTAGGAAAGTTGTAGACTTATCATTGATCAATTGTCTTAAATCCTGTATCTCTTCAGGATATTTGGCTGTTCCTTTGGCTGGGCCATCTCTTCCTGTTTCCTAGTATGGCTTGTAAATTTTGCTAATGTCTAGGCATCTGAATATGTTGGTGAATTTACTCCAAAGGCCAATTTCTCTCTCTTGCCTATTGTTTTTATTTCACAGCTCTTCTTTGATATCTAGTTCAACTTATTCTAAGTCTTTAAAATTGCCCAGCTTAAGTTATCAAAATCATGTGAGGGACTCACTAATGGGGTGCAGATTTTCTCCCATGAGTTAGTGTTAAGAGAGTTTTTCTTAAGTAATTTTTTCTCATAAAGTTTTTCTCATGCAATTTCCATACTGGCCAGCAGATGGTGCCCATCAGCACACCTTCCCAGGGAAGTGCTTCATTCAATCCCCACTTTCCTGTATTTTGGTCTGGCCAGAGATTCAAAGTGGGCTCTGCTGGCCAAATTCACTGACGGGAAGCCCTCCAACACCGCCTCCCCTTTCCTTTGTAATAGCTGACAGGAAAGAAGACATCTCTTCCCCTCTCAGTGGGCTGCAGGGAACCAGGGGTTTTACCCTGGCCTAATATCTTGGGGTTGGGGATGGGGATGGGGAAGCCCTTCATGGCTACCACAGGGTTTGGTAACTCAGGTTTGTTGTTTCAGGTTCTTCAACTCTCTGTCCCTCACCTTCCTGTGGGAGTCCTAGTCTGCTGACCCCTAAACAGTTTTTGGCCCTTTCTCCATTTTTGTGAAAGAGTTGAGCCTTGCCTGCCTACCCTGACTTCATTTTCCCTGAACTCCAACATGGGTTTTTTTCAACATACCTTTTTTTTTTAAAGGAGGTACCAGGAATTGAACACCCAGGACCTTATACATGGGAGGCAGGCACTCAACCACTGAGCTATACCTGCTCAGCTCAATATACCTTTTATAAAATGATAGTCTAATCCCTTCACTGTTTTTCCCTGGATAAATGAAACCATCCCAAATCAAAGTGAATTCCAGCCTAATTTTACAGCTGATTATAGGACAAAGATAAATGTCAGCACCAACATATCTACTAATTAGTAAACAGCATCCCATGGAATGTCTGTGTGTGTGTGTGTGTGTGTGTGTGTGTGTGTGTGTATGAAGATAATCTTCCAAAAATGGGAAAGGATATCATCTATCCACTGCTCATGGGATCTGAACTGATTTTCCTTCTTGCTAAGCAAGGATGTGTCCCTGATCCTATTTTTTGAGACATCAGTTCAAACACCTGAGGTCATTCATAGCAAGAAATGAGTGGTTTATAACAATTATTTTGTCAGGATATAACAAGGTACATCTTGTTAATAATCCCAGCCCTTCTTACTCTTAGAACAGGATCCCAAAATAGGGAAAAGGACTATCTGCAGTTATCAGTAAACATCCTAACGTGGGTCACCAAGTCAGCGGTGTAGAGGAATTCTCAAAATGACAGGAATCACTTTGAACCAATAATTTCGACCCCTCTGCAGAGCTGGACACCCCCATCTAACCTCCTCTGTGTGGTTCCTCAGTTTCAGAATGCAATTATGAAGTTGACAATAGTTGTAATAAAAAAAGGATTAGTTCAAATTCATAACACTTATTTCTTAAAAAGTAAAGCAATAAGAATAGGTAATATGCCCATATTGTTCTACAATATGGATTTATTTAGTGTTTAACACATTAAGTATTTTGAAATGTTGATACCAAGTATTAAATAATATATTAAAATAAATCAAAAGCAAATATTTATGAATAATAACAGCTTTCAAGGAGCACGTATTATATTAAATGACTTATGTAAGCTAACTCAATTATCATTATCATTATTTACTCCTTTACATGCACATACATACACACGAACTTATTCCTATGGGTGTATGCTATAATGCCATCATTGTTATCATCTTCTCTGTTTCATGAATGAAAAATCAACGTTTTAACAGATTAGGTTATATGCCCCAGTCACACAGCTAGTAAGCAGAAGATTCATGATTTGAACCCAGTTCCCATGTACTCAACCAACATCCTAAACTGTGTATCCTGACGTTAGAGCTCCAAAGAAACACAGTTTCAGAAACCACTGCTCAGACCTGTTCATAAACACTCCTGGTAAGGGCAGTGGCTAGTAGGTTACTACATATTTTTCATAATAAAAAAAATGCTGTTAACTCGAATGATACAACAGACCTACAGCCATCAGGAGGGCATTCCCCATCCTCCAGAGATTTCCTGGCACATGTGCGCCACAATATTCCCTAGCATTTTAACAATTAAAAAGCAAGTCTCTGAAATATGTACTTTTGACCTTAGCTTTGTTAGCATCATGAAGTCACCAATGTTAGAGGAAATTTTTAAAAAATCACCAAGAGTGGGCTTACTTTGATGAATGGTCCTATAGATAAAGTGCAAATAAAACTGGCCTCAGCGGATTGAATGGACCCTCTTTTAAAGGGACCATGCGAAACTAATGCATTTACTCTAAATGAAACTCAAACAAGGACGTTTTCTACAAAAAGCACTGAAAGCCTCTTTCCCATAAGCTGTGTTTCCTACACTACAGAATGAGTAACAAAATAGTCAATTTTTTCCCCAAAAACTATGGTCTGTCCTTTTTGTATAATGTCAGGCTATTGGAAAGAGAGGTTAAAATGAGATCATCAGCAAAATACGCAGATATAAAGAAAAATGCTTCAACAAAACAAACACATAAACAAACACATAAAATACCTTCAAAAGGAGAGGGTACTTGCATATTCTTTGAATAGGGGTTACTAAATATCCTTCTAGGGGAACATCTGTGTTCTTCCGTCCTCCAAGTAGCATGCAGTTCTGGATGAAAAGAAAAACAATTCAATTTTTTAAACCCGAGGCTATGAAACTTTCTTCTACCATGAAGTTATCTGTTGAAAACTGGTGAACGCATATGTTTCTATATAAGAACATATCCAGTCATAAATAACATTTACAGAGAGAGAAAGAGAACTATTTTTGCCTTTCATATTAGTTACAGTAACCAAAATGTTTTCAAAATCTTGTTTTTTAATCTGTGCCTTAAAAATTAATTCCACATATATTCCTCTGATATGAAAAAGTCTGAGGAAAAATACAGAAATATAGAGATATAGAGGAATGAATGAATGGTAGATGAATGGAACAATGGATGGATAGATGGGTAGATGCATAATCAGAAAGATGGATATAGATGACATGACAAACAGACAGACCAATAGATAGACAGATGAGAGAGAGATGAGAGAGATTGATTCAATTATAGAAGGAGAAGGCATAAAGAAAACTGGGTCCTAACACAAGCTCTGCCATATGTAACTTGGACTGATTTCAGAAGTCCAGTTTCTGCTCTGTAAATCTGGCAAGTTTTACCAGTGATCTCTAAGTCACTTTTAGCACTATCCTTTCACCAATGACACTGACCAGTCAGTATCAGGAAGATCAGATATGATTTTCAGGGACAAGGAAAATTAAGAAACTGCAAAACCAAAAACCAGAGAGAAATGAAGTTGAAATGATTTCCATTTACTAGAAAATGGTGGTCAAGAGTGAACAGCCTCAGATCAGTAAAGCCTTGATCCTCATAAGCAATGGGTCTTTGGCATGTGTTTTTAGTAGCAATGCAAAGAAACTTAGCTTTGAAACTGGTGCCTGGCAAGGTGACTGGCTTAGGTGAAGTGGTTAATAAATATTGAATGAAGAGAGAAGAGGGGCCCTCAAATGTCAAATTGATAATAACACCTTTCTTGCCAATAATTTAACAATATCATTCCATATGTATTTAGAGAACAAGCTAATGTGTGCAAGATGTAAAAGGACAACTGATGGATGACAGCAGAACAAGTCTCCATTGTCCTGAGCAACTCAACCACAGTCCTAAACTTGTGTATCCAAGTCAGCAAAACCAAAGCCCAGAATTTAACTTTACTTAGAACCTTTTAAGGCAGAGCATCAGACATCTATTCACACTCAGGCATCCTCTTGGGGGTCTCATCCCTACTGCAATCAGTTTATCAAACTATTCCTGCAAATCATGTATGGTATTTTCCCCAAAGAAATCCTATTCATTGCAATGACCTAGATCTCACTGTTTCTACATTTCCAATGAAGATGCCCCAGTGTGAGTTAACACTTAGCACCCCTTATAGATATGCCCACCCCCTTTACCTAGCTCTGGACTGGACTGTCCTAAAGGAACCCCTGATTATTAGTGTTACATGGATTACGAACTTTCTCAATCAAAGCAAAGGTCGTACACCATTCTAGACTGGCTTATGAGAGCCAGTCCTCTTCTTATATATACAAATATATGTGAATAAAGAGTATATTTCCTAAATTACAACTCCCAGACATTTCATTGATGATTAAAAAAAAAAAAAACTTACTGAGGTAGCAGCATATCCAAGAATTCAAATAATAATTTTTAATTTCTTTTATGTTTTTCAAAAGATGCTTGTTTTTATCCTCATTTTGTAGAAAAGGAAAATGATACCAGAGCTATAATAAATTCCCTAAAGTCATCCAGATAATTGGTGGCCAGTTAGTGCCAGGGCAAGAACTATAAAAGCCAGGTTATTTTTACCAGACTATTCTGTAGGACAATCTAAAGGCAATATTCTTGACTGGTGACTTTTTCAATGTGGCTTCTCCCAATTCAGCAGACAAAACTAGACTGAGTCAACCCTGCTGAGAACAAATGCATCAGATAAGACAAAGTGTTTCTTATATTTTATAAAGACCCTTAAAATTTCAGGGGATTAGGAGCTTCTTCTGGCAATGGCAGGGTGAAGAGATTAGTAAATGCTATTAAAAAAAATTATAAAAACGGGTAAAACTTTCAAAAACTGTAATTTCAGGGTGTATTACAACAGATTAAGAAGTATTTATTCATGAAAAACTGAACTTTTTAGGTAAGGAGAGTGGGAGTCTGTGGCATTCTTGCCTGGGGCTTGTCCCATACTCTCCCTGCCCCCCACCCCCTCAGCTTGTCCTATACAGTAGCACGATCACAGTGTGACTGCCCTCAAAACCTACTGATGGAGGAGACAGACTTGGTTGAAGCAGTGGGCAAAAATCCCATGCCCCATAGTAGAGTCAGCAAAAACAGCACACTCCATAGTACAATCAGCAATGGCAGCAATTTTGCTAGTGTGAGGTTGTGGTCCTGCTTGGGGCCAGTGTCAGATTGACAAATCAGACAAACTCTTAACAGCGATAATGGAGAGACCCATAGAGGTCTTGGAAAAACTCTGCACTCATCCCTGGCTGACTAGAAGTCTGTGCACACAAGCAGGAAGACCTGAGAAGACTCCATGGAAGGAAAAAGCCGAGTCAGACTTGAAAACTGCCTGACCTTTGAATGTACTCCCGCTCCACACTCACACACAGATCCATGGACAACATGGATAACAATTTGAGCACAACCACTAACAAGTCACTGACTGACAAATAAGCTAAGCAAAAAGTGGTGACCCCTAAAAAGTTAGGTCACATTATAAAAATTAGATTAATAAGTGAACAGAGAACAGTAACTGCATTTAAAAAAAATGACACTAAACAATATAGTTAAGAAAATCAACAAAGGAATTAAAATAGCACACTAAAAAATTTATAAAGGGATAGGCCCTAATGGCTTCAGTGATTAATTTTATCAAATATGGAAAGTGGAAATAGTATTAACCTTACATAAACTTTCAGGAAACAAGAGGAGAGAATACCTCTCAAGCTAATTCATGGTGCCAGGCCAATACCAAGCCACAGGAAGACATTACAACAAAAATAAACTACAAACCAAATTCCTTCATGAACAAAGACGCAAAAATCTTTAACAACATATAAATAAACTGAATCCAGAATCATAAACAGAATAATATAACATGACCAAGTAGAATTTATCCCTAAATGCAAAGATGGCCCAACATCTAAAAATTTGTAAAGGTAATGCGCAATACTAATGGAACAAATGACAAAAACTAAATGATCATATCAACAGATGAAGAAAAAGCCTTCAAGGAAATCTAACATCCACTAATAATAAAAACTCTCAATAAACTAGAAATGTAATAGAACTTCCTCAATCTGATAAAAAGCATCTATAATAAAACTACAGCTTAAAGATGAAAGACTGAATGTTTTCCCCCTATGATCAGAAACGAGTTATGGGTACGTGCTCTTACCACTTTTATTCGCCATTATAGTGGAGATTTTAGCCAATGCAATAAGGCAAGAAAAAATGGGGCATCTAGATTACAAAGTAGAAAATAAAACTGTCTTTATTCTCAGATGAAATGGTCCTATATGTAAAAAGAAAAAATCCAAGGAATCTTCAAAAATCTACCTGAACTAAAAAATGAATTTAGATCAGAAGATACAAAATCAAAAACAAAAGCCAATTGTGTTTCTATAAAATAGTAACAAGCAATTCAAAAATGAAGTTAAGATAATTCCAATTAAAATAGCATCAAAAAGAATACAATTCTTAGGAATAAAATTAACAAAATATAAGATCTGAACATTGAAAATCAAAAAATATTGCTAAGAAATATTGAATAATATATAAACAATAGACATCACATGTTCATTATTAAAAGAATCAATATTAAGAGAGCAATTCTCTTCAAAATGATTTACAGAATTAACATGATCCCTTTAGAAATCCCAGCAAGCTTTTGTTTTTTGTAGAAATTAGCAAGCTAAAATTCACATGGAAATACAAAGGACCTAAAAAAGCAAAAATAATTTTGAAAAAGGAGAAAGCCAGAGGATTTACACTTCATGATTTCAACATTTAGAAAGCTACTTTAATCAAGACCACGTGGTATGGCAAATGAAGGACATATACAACAATGGAACAGAACTGAGAGTCTAAAAATAAACATATATTTATGGTCAATTGAGTTTTGAAAGGCCAGTCTTTTAAACAAATGGTATTGGGACAATTGTATATTCACATACAAGAACAATGAACTTGGACTCATACCACATAACATACATAAAAATCAACTCAAAATACACCACATACCTGAATATAAGTAAAAAGTATAAAATTTCTAGAAGAAGCATACCTTAGATGAAAATTTTTGTGACCTTGGGATGGGGGAAAATTTCTTAGCTATGACAACAAATGCATGTTTATAATAGAAAAAGTTAATACATTGCACTTCATCAAAATTACAAATTTTGATCTTCAAAAGACAATATTTTATAAAAGAACAGAGAAGACACACTGGGAGAACATATTTGCAAATTTTATATCTTATATAGGATTTATATCCAAGTTATTTAAAGAACTCTTACAGCTCAATAAGAAGAAGATAAACACCCCAATTTAAAAAATGGTCAAAAGATTTAAAAAGCTTTTAACCAAAGAAGGCACATGGATGGCTAATATGCACATGAAAACATGCTTAATATCATTAGTCACTGGGGAAACACAAATTCAAACAACCATGATTTATCTATATATCCATGAGCTTGACCATAATTAAAAAAAAAAAAAAAGATAATACCATGTTGACAAAGATATAGAGAAACTGGAATACTCATACATTGCTGGTGTATTGGCACAGTGACTTTGGCAAACCATTTGGCAGTTTAAGTGAAACATAAGCTTACCAATGACATAGCAATTCTACTCCTAATATCTTCCCAAGAGAAATGAAAATATACAAGTGTGCATACACATGTCCACAGATGTTCACGGCAGCATTATTTTTAATAGCCAAAACTGTACCCAGTCTAAATGTTTATTAACTGGCAAAGGGATGAAAAATATGATCTGTATATAGAATAGTGGTTACAATAGGGATGAAGCTCAAAAACATTTTGCTAAGTAAAAGAATCGAGGCACAAAAGATTATATTCATGATTCCATTTTTTGGAACAAATCAATTTTATTGATACATATTAATAAAGCACACATTTCATCTGAAGTGTACAAGCGAAGGTATTTGGAATAACCTCATCACTTCAATCATTATTAGAGCATATTTCTATGAGATTTCCAGAAAAGTCAAATCTATAGAGACAGAAAGTATACAATCGTTGCCTGGAGCTAAGGGTAGGAACAGAAATTGACTATAAAAGGCATGGGGGAACTTTCTGTGGTAATAGAAATGTTCTAAAACTGGAGTGTGGTGATAGCTTCTTAACTCCATAATTTGCTAAATATCACTGAATTGTACACTTCAGTGTGGTCCTCACTGACAGATTACACAAGTAACTGCTGAAATATGCATTTATGGGTGCTATCCCAAAGAAAATAAATCAAATATACATCTTTGCTGCTTTTGTGAAAACTGAGTGGGGACTGTATGTAAGAGAAAGGTCAGTCTTTAAACTTCTTTCTACTGCACTCATGATTTACTTCCTTCCTGTTCCTGCCCTACTTATAGCTCTCTTAGCAGATGTAAATGAAACCCTAGGAGGTTAGGAGATATAAAAACAATGATGAACTCTGGGACATAAAAACAATGACAAATGTTTATAAGCATCTTCCCTCACTAAGAACCTGTGGGGTCTCATAAACAGTGCATGATCAGCCAGGAGGGGTATTAGCAGTGGCCCTGTTAACGAGCCTTGTGTACAAGCTTATCCCAACTCTCAAGAATTAAATTCATCGAAGGACTCTAGCTTCCTTAGTATCTACAAATAGATTTTTATACCACAGTGATGCTCTACCTTGGTTCTTTCTTGGCCTATCAACCGATAACAGTATATGATGACCTATAAATATATACTTACCAAAAGAAATGTCCGTATTGTTCTTATTTTGTTAAGTTCAAGAAGTAATTTCTGTGCCTTCTCATGGTTACTACAATACTCATCATAGATACGAAACTTGTCTTTCTGTGAATTGAAGTGAGAATAATCATTTAATTAGCAATTTTGAGAATTTTATCTATGTGTTCATGAATAAACTTTTAAAAGTATATGCTATGTTTCAAGAGCTATACTGTATGTGTGCACAAGATAGTAAACTTCACTTATTTATATTCACTGGCGCATGAAGAATAGCCTAGAAGAACTATTCTCCAATATGATTCCTGTAGTAATAGATACATGAATCCAGTGATAGCAGAATACAGAGAAGAGAGTACTTAGCTTTGCCTAAAGGAATCAGACACAGCTTTAAAAAGGAAGTGATAGAGTTTTCTGGGCTATCAGGAGCTTACCACAAGCACCCCAGCCAGGCCTGCATGAGTATTCTCTGGGTAATGGCATCAGCTGCTAAGGAATTTAAAATGGACGACTTTTCACGTAAAGCTGGAACCAGCAAATTGCAGCAGACAGTACCAGCTGATTCATCTCTTGATTCTAAGTGTCCAATTTGCTTGGATAGATTTGATAATGTGTCTTAGATTGCTGCTTACCTAAGTTCTGTTTTCACTGTGTTCAGAGGTAATCTAAAAACAAAGCTGAAGGACCACTGTGTAAACAGCCCTCTGACTCTGTTTTCCATTCTGTGAGGGCAGAAGATGACTTCAAGGAGTATGTCTTAAGGCCTTCATATACTGGTTCTTTTGCCACCCCGATGTTCGACATTTTCATTACCGTACAACGATGACAGGGGAGTGAAATGCTGCTATTTACCTGGTAGTACCATGAATAAAACAACTACTCCACCAGAGAGTGGAGGACTATTTGAAGGCTCAGGAATTTCAACAAGACCTAGAGAAGGTGAACTTCCTCAATTTATGAGGCAGACTTCAATAAGGAGGCCACCTACCACAGATAAAGATCTTTGTGGAAATTTCAGGAACAGGGTATTATTAATTTTAGACAGACTGTCTGTTGTGCTGGTGCTTGCCCTAGAACTACTGAAGAAGGCACTCACTAGGGCTAGATCAGCTGAGTTTTTCCTTCAAAGATTGGTCCGCAGGTTAAAATGTGACCTCAGGGTTCTTTTAGGAACTCATGGATCTTTAGTGAATATCATCCACCACCTCATCCTGAGTAACGTTACTCACCCATGATTTGAACAGTGAGGCATTTGTATCTGACTTAAGACTGTTTTTACTTAATCGGCCTACAAGAATTATCAGTTTCGCTCGATCTCCTTTTAACATGGCGGCCTTTGGCCAGCATGCTAATAACAATTGCCCTGCTCTTTCATACAAAGAAGGCAGCCATTCTGATTCTTCAGTCTTAATAACAATATCTCCAGACGAGGCTGAGACCCAAGAGTGGAACGTTAATGTAGTCACTGTAAGCCAAGTACCATGGGATGATGAAACTCCAGGGCCCTCTTACTCAAGCTGAAAACAGGTGCATGCTGCCATGTCTTCCCTTTTAAATATTTCTGACAGTTCAAATGAAGAACTTGTACCTGGGAAGAACTGCATCTCAGCTACAAGGAGTACAAACCAATGAGGACCGAAATAATGACAGTGATTCCTCTTTGGATAATTGTGTCATTGTTGAGTTTGTTAAACCACTAGCTGAGAGGACCCCAGAACTTGTTGAGCTGTCCTGATTCTGAAGAGTTAGGCTCTTATGAGAAAATGAATGCAGGAAAGACACAGGAACAAGGGCAGCTTTACAGTTCTGGTGATAGTAATGTTAGTAGATGTACATCTCCACACTCTGCTCATGGAAAGGAAGAGCAGGAAAGGTCACTATGATTCTGGTAAGAGAATTAAAGAAGGGAGAGAAATGCTCTACATCGCTGTCATCTCCTAGAGACCTGAGCTAATCTACGAGAGCACACAGAGTATATTCCCCATACAACCACAGGCACAGAAAGAATCAGGTTTAGATTCATGTGGTAGAAGCACACATGATCTTCTGATCTTCTCACTTATAGAGAGCACCATGGGAAAAAAAGAATGACAACCATTCTGAAGCAGGGAGAACAGCAGACCTAGAGGGATAAGAGACAAAAAGAGATCAAGAACTAGAGATAGCAGTTAAGTAGTGAGAGCACAAGCAGAACATGGTCTCAGAGCAGTGGTCATGGAAAATATCATGGAGTAGAAATAGGGATCATTATTTAAGAGATAAGTATGGAAGCAGATATAAGAGGAAGTATACATTTTATAGTAGAAACAAGGACAGGGATGGCTATGAATCTTCTTATAGAAGGAGGACTGTCCAGAACTCATTATTCCACACAATCTTCAAGTCCAGAATTTAGGACTCACTCCTTTTCTGAAAGAACAAATGCTAGGGGAAAAAATAATCACAGTGAAAGGAAATATTGCTACTACGAAAGGCATAAATCAAGAAGCCTGTGTAGTAACAGATCAAGGACTACATCTACAGGGCCTGCCGGCTAAGTAATGAAAAGCCTGGAGGGAAATGAAAATGCAAAATGCAGCATTTGGAAGCTACTACAAGGTGACTCAACCATCCATGAGTTTGCTTCTAAAGTGAAGGATAGTCATACCAAAAATCATGAAAACTGGATGTAAACTACAAAAATGAGAGTGACAGCTTTTCAGACAACCAATCATCAGACAAAGAAACAAAAGGAGAAAAAGGAGGACCTGGAGCCTAAGTATAGAGAATTTATGAAGGGAAAGCTACTGATATGAGGCATCGTAAAAAGAAGAAACAGAAGCAGCAGCATATGAAGCACTATGGAGATAATGCTTCACGCTCCCCAGTTGTAATTACCATTGACAGTGACAGTGAAAAAGAATCTGGAATAAAGGAAGAAACAGAATGTGACAACAGTGGTCCTCAAGACCCTCTACAAAATGAATCTTTGGCTCCTTCTTTGGAACCATTTGAAACTAAAGATGTAGTTACAATAGAAGATGAATTTGGTGTTCTGGACAAAGAGTATGATATTACCACACTTACTGATGACTCGGATAAAACAGAAGATGATATTCCACCTTAGGCAGCGTCAGTTGAACAAACTCTTGATGTAAGAGAAGAGAGCACTTTGCCTCTGATTTGGAGAAAGAGCCCAGAAATGTTGTATCTATTTCAGTGAGCCAGCAAAGCACTTGCCATCTCCATGGACAGCACTGGTGTCAGTGTCTCTTGTTAGAGACCATGATAGGTCCCTAAACTGCCAAAGCATCTCATTGAGAATCCGTATGGTATAGAGACACTTAAAAAAGAACAATGTCATCTACTGCAGTCTATTTAAAGATGGCTTTTGGTGAAAACTCTTTTCTGCCCTTAAAATATTTTAAGTGATTATTGTGTTTAAAACTTGTAAAAAGCATTTTCTTTGTTCAAGAAAGTATGTTAAGTCCCGCATTTAGAGGTATGCACTTTTAAGTGAAGAAAATGGTATTGCTGGCAGTCTATTTAAAACTTGGGATCCTTTTCAAATAAAAATGTAAGTTTTAGAAAGTATTTCATAAAGCCATATGGTATTGACATATTTTTTAAGTAGTAATGAGCATTTTTGAATTTTTTGAGAGTTATTCTGGAAATGTATTATGAACGAGGAGACTCCTTTTGGATAGTCTTTATTTTTGTTCGTAAAGAAAAATTTGTATGATTCAAAACCATTTCTTCTGGTTAAATTGAGGCACAGTTTATCTTAATATCTGCCAAAAGAAAAATTTAAATATTTCCTTTATATACTTGTTTATCTGGACTGCCAGTAAAATAAATGTGTATTCAACAAAAGAAAAAAAAAAGTAACACTTTAAAAATGGAAAAAAAGAAAAAGGAAGTAATATCTGAACATGGCCTAGAGAGATGAATCCACAATTTCCAGGCAGGTAAAGAAAAGAAAGGCATTTTAGGTAGAGGGAAAAGCATGTGCCAGATCATACAGGAATAAAGAAACAGAGTACCATGAAGTTCAAATACACCAATCTGAAAAGATGTGTTGAAGAGGGACACTGACAAACCAGAAAATATCCAGAAACAAGCAACTAAAATAATGATGGACCTTGAAGATACTACCTAAGAGAGGTCATTTCAGAAGGAGACTCCTGTTAGTATAAGAGAGTATGGAAAGTTAACATAGAACAGAAATAGCTACTTTCAAATAGCTGTCATATCGTAAAGAATTTACAGATTGTATGTAGTTCCAAAACACAAAACAAGGACCACTAGGTCCAAACCTCAAGGGCAGAGATGGGCAGGTTCAGGCTCAATCTTTTTAACAATTAGACTTGTCACTAAAAGTGATCAAATAGAAGCAAAATGAACAGCTTTCATAGAGGCTAGAGAGAACATTCTTTCAAAAAATGAGGAATTTCACCATCCTAACCAGCAATGCCCCTTCCATCTATAAGATTTTCTGAAAGAGGCTATAATCAATATCTATCACAGCAGTACCAATAAGAAGAGGAAGACACAGAACATTTGTTGGTCAAATATTAGGAGTGTAGCCTTCTGAATTTCAAAGACATGCATTTAGAAACACTAAGTGCTATTTTACATAGCCAGTAGAGAATATATTAGATTACTTATCTCAAGAGGGAGTATGAGCCACAATAAAATAAACCTCAGAAATTCTTTAGCTAAATTCATAGATGACAGATTCATAATGTGTTACTGAGGAAATGGATGTCAGGGTGCAAGATTCCCATGTGCAAACACTGGACTATGATAGCAAGTACTCCAACCAGAAGTTTCCAGCTCTTTCATGAAAACAAACAGACTGCAGAAAGTGGACAGAAACATGCCTGGCTTCCAACTGTGCCTAATGAAAGCACAGCCTCATCTTCCTATACGTAAGGAACCTCTCTAATAAAATTATCTTTATATTTTCTGATGGACAAAAATAAAATATACAGTCTTATTACATATAAAAATATGAATTATCTTTATTATAAACTCAGAAAAGTAAAAAATGAAAAGCATACTCTATAACAGAATACTCTCACACAGTTTTCAATAAGAGTAATTGCATAGCATTCTGGTAAATACATATAATAAAATTGGGGTTGTGAAAATTCATATCAGTGGAGTAATATTAATAGTTGCACTATTTTTTTTATATGAATGCTCTTTAGTTCTGAAAACAATTTTCTCTTCACAGGTGGCTTTTTATTTTGCATGCCAACTTCATAAATAATTTCAGCTATCGTGTAAAAATATGTGAAAAAGGTCATGCAGGTAAACAACAGATACTTTGAATCAACTGATGCTCAAAAAGGTGTGCTGCCTTGCCACTTCTCTGCTCTGCTCAGGACCATCTTCTAATGAACCATCTATTCCTGGAGGGAAATTCAGACCTGGGCATCTGTGTACCTAGAATCACTGGGCTTGTTCACCTCCAGGTTTGCTACAAGCCAATTAACAAGGGAACATTCTAACTAATTAAAGGCTGATCGTGCCCTAATAAGAGTGAGGATTTTCTGCCTCAAAAGAAAAATGTTCTATGTTTGAGGGAAACATAAAAATCCATTCATTATGAATGTCCTGAATATTCATTAGAATTCAAAGCTACAGAGGATGCGAAGAACTAACTTGTTGGGGAACAAGAAAAGGCTGTTTATTCTTCACTGAATAAAATGGATGATGTGAGGCACTCGCCCCTTTTCTGGCTCTAGATGGAAGATTCCATTGGCCTTAAAAGACCCCAAACTTTTGGTATCAGATTTTACTTCTAATGCTGAATTCACACATACTACCACGCCAAAGAGCTTAACTTAAAATGTAAGGGGGACACTCATAAAATAAATATAGAAAGTTATCCTACAAAGTGAAGAAAGCAGGTTCCCACTTCTTGGTGAGCATTAGGTTCAGGATCTAAGGATTCTTCCACAACTTTTAAGAATTCTTTATGTACTGCAAGGATATCTTCAATGTTTGAGAAGAGTATCTGTAAATAAACAAATGTGTAAGTAAATGCAGTAGAAAGTCACTAAGAAAAAAATCTGAGAGCACAGCTAAAAATCTATGAGTGCACCCTCTCCAAGCTAAAAAGCCCACTGGCTAACTACCTGCATCCATTCTGCCCCCCACCCCTATCCCATCTTGCTGGCCATTCCCTCCACCCCGCTCTTCTCTAAGAACCTCCACCCTGTGCCTGACTCCCAAGGCTGATCCGCATGGTAGCCCCGCCCCGCGCCAGGATGGGCTGTATTGAAAACAGTGTGGGTAGATTTGCCGGCAGGCTTTTCGGGAGAAGGACCTCTTTGCTCTTAAGGAGACGCAGTCCTTTTCTCTCTATGGAAAGTGCCATGTCTGGAAGTGACCTCTACAGGGTCATTTTGCATCCAGGGGAAGAGGCAGCCTAAGTGCAAAGCTGATTAACCTGGATGGCAGGTGAAAGAATTAGGAAGCACCTAACAACCTTGGTGACCTCTCTGAGTCACCAGTCCTGAAAGTTCTCTTCTGTCTGGGGTTCCTAACATGTAACTACAGAATCTTCTAGTTGGTTTGAGTAATAGGTTTCTTTTGCTTGCATACTAACTAAAAAATTCCCTTGGAAGGAGAACTTGAAGGTTAACTGTTTAACTCATGGGAAAACAGTAACAAAATCAAGAGAACCTGTGATATCCTTAGAAATATTATTTTCAGCAAAATAAAACAGCAAATTAGCATATTATTAAATGTCAATGATGATTTATATAACTTGGATGAGTAATAGCTACAGTACAATTAATTTCCACTTACTATTCCTTATATTTTTTTCAAAACTTCTCACAATTCTTCATCACTAAAGTTTAAAAAATATGCTTTCTTAAACATTTGCTTCTTAGTTAAATATACTATGTGGACTTTTTTCTGTACCAATGGACCACCCAAATCATTTGTTCCTTAGAGATCACAGAGATTGGAAGTCGTTTTTGCCCACATCCGGCCTTGGAGCCACCTCTAGAAATTGCTTTACAGATTGCTCAACTCCCTTTTCCTTCTCATAGACAATAAGGTTCCTAGTCTAAGGTTTCTTTTTCTTCCTCTTTTCAAACATAATTAAGTCCTCATTATAACACACCTCCAGGTCTTCTATGCCATCTTGTTAAGCCCTCATTTCTTTTCCCAAACCCGAGTTCCCCTTTTTCTAATTATCATCAACACAAGTGACCTGCACAAAGACTCATACTGTTAATAGAACTGAATATAGGTTGGAGGGTAATACAGTAGCATCTGACAGGTAAAATTTTATCTAAGGGGAACTTGTGTTTGGGTCAAGAACCAATTACACCTCCTCACCTTCACTGTGTCCTCTGTTACATTTTTGTCAACTTTTGATGCTGCACACTGGTTCATTCGGTGTAAAAATGCCTGCAGGAAACAAAAATAAAAAGGTTTATGAGGGTAATATAAGGTTAATAAAATAACTGGGTGGTGATCAAAATTAAATTAGATTTTTAAAATAAGAAACGAAAAGTCTGAAAAGCCAATTGTTGGATATAATAGTTTTGTTATAAAAGGTGAAACCCTTATGCATTGCTACTCCTACCCGGGAGTTATAATACTTTATCGGTTGGGAGAGGGCCAAAAATGATGAAGTATACATGAGTTAAATTATCTTTCAGGATTTCAAAGTTCTGTTTGAACATTTAGAGTCAGAAGTTTTCTAAACTTCTAAGACTTGTAAAGCACAAAAATCTAATAAAAATGATATTTCTAATCAAAATAGTAAAGACCAGAAATTCTGAACTGACTCCCTTAGAGCAGAGAGAAAGAGTGTGTATGTGTGTACTCCCTGCCAATAAGCATTTCCAGGGATAGCACTTTCAGCAGAAATGGAAAGATTTTTCCCTTCCCTTCTACCTCCACCTCACCCTTTATTTTCAGGAATCCAGAATTTTTATTACTGAGATCCTATCAGGGCTCTCCATGGCTCCAAGGTAGTCAAATAAATTCATTAGCATTTCAAAGGCATGGACTCTTCATAATGGCCTTAAGCGCTGACCAATGGCTAAACAAGCTTTTATTTTTACAAAATAAAAAGAGCGAGAGAGAAGAGGATGAGTTATTATATTGTACCTTAAAAAAGAAAGTTTAGAAGGAAAGGAAGAAAGGACTTTCCCTCTGGCAAATGTGATTTGTCGCTTCTGTGATACCATCCATTAACTACCTGGTAATCAGGTGACCTCATTCCTTCCTCCTGACTTAAGGGCTTTGTCCAATGCCTGCCAAATCAGTATATGACCTTGCAGCCTACCAACTCCCCCGGAAGTAAACTCTAGGGAACACTAGGGAAGCTCTAGGAAACCTCTGTATACTGCATCAAGCAAATGAAAATTAAGGTAAGAATATTTTTGACAAAGAGCAACAAAATCCAGGATTGTTCATAAAGTTAAGAAACTATCACCCTCAATTCATTTCTAATAAGAAAGAGTATGAGACAAATTGGCGTTTACTTTAACCCAGCAAGTCTACTTTGAGGAATTTATCCTAAAAAAACACTCAGGCAAGGAATGTCATTGCATTGATTACAAAATGTGGGGAAAGTGGGAACAACCTAAACATCTATCAATTAGATAATCATTAAATATTATGGTATATTCAAATTCTAGAATGCTATGATGACAGTACAATCACAAATGGAATGCAATAAAACTTTTATTAGACATGTGGTATATACTGGATATCTATGAAATACTATTTGGTAAAAAGGTTTACTAAGCAGCATACTTAATGTGTGTACATAACATTACACATAACAGCATATGTTCATAAAGAGAAAAACATATGTACATTATATCAAAATGCAAACAGCAGTTATCTCCAGATGGTAGGATTGTAGGTAACCTTTGACACTTTTCCTGAATATTTGGCAGTGAGTATGTTACAACTTTGTTGAAAAGCAAAACTATTTCAGTCAAAAGAAGATAAATAGATCACAAGCGCTCACTCATAGCATCAGCTTCAGCACTTTATTCATGATTCAACCAGTTAGTTCGTGTTTCAGATTCCATAAAACTACAAAGCCATATTAGTGCTGATATCCCCAACCCATTAACTTCAGCAGAATTAAATAAAAATGAAATAAGAAGGTATTGGATGTTACCTTAATTTTTTTTTATTGGAAACTTGTGATATAATTGTTTGAACTGTTACCCAAAGTTAGGTATAATTGGCAATGGAAAAAGATACTTCAATTTTCTGACTTTACTGTCCATTTCAGTTACTATTATTTTGTTTAATTTTTTATTTTAGTTTCATTTTACTTGAATATTTTTCCATATACTCATACCAGAAATGCACTTAAGGCCTTTCCATTTAGTCTTAAAATAACAGGGTTGGTTTACATACCTTGTTTACATTTCATATTGACCACATAGTAAACAGGTAACCTGTCATGCAAGGAAAACTTAAACTTCACCTCTACATTTATAAACCTTATCCTCATAAACTGAACTCAGTCTCATTTTGAAACCAATAAATTAAAGCTATGAGGTAGAAAACAGGATCAAATTATGAGTTGAAAGGCATCATATAAACTAATAAAGTAAACTGTTCCTTTATCTGACTTTTAATCTTCTTTTGCTTCGTGACAATATGGAACTTTTTGTTTAACTGTATAAGAAAGGAAACCTGGACCTCGTTAGCATTTCTGACCAGGCATTTATTTTTCCCAAAAACCTCATTTTATACAACAGCAAAGGCAAATTTTAGACAGTTTGCTGAGAGTGCAAAGTCATGAAAAACTGACATTTTTATAAAACGTATAGCAAGTCTTTCCTGAAGATAAAGACACACTTTTCCAGAATCATTCTTTAACAACCAGTATCTATAAAGTTGTCTCAGGCTTTAGAAACTGGGGCATAGCTATAAAGGGAGTATTAGCACCTATCACAAAAGCACCTGATGAACTTAATATACTGTTTTACATCTGCATTCATTTATTCTCGTTGGTCTAGAACTCCCTCAGAATTTGATTATCTTCATCTTGGCACAAATTTATTGAAAATAAGCAGTAGGAAACAGCTCTTAATGCCAATGGTTCTCAAGCCTTTTATTGTGTGTAAGACTTGGAGAGTTTGTTTGAAATGCAGATTCCCTGGCCCTTTCCCCAGAAGGCCTCATTGAGTAGACTGGCTTTGGACCCAGAAATCTCCATTTGAACAAGCTTCCTAGGTCATTCTGATGTAATCGGTCCAGAAACCACATTTTGATGAGCATTCCTTTATGTTTACTCTTCCAAAACCGAAAAAACAGACTTATAAAATAATGGGGTAGATGGATTTACTTATTTTACCTTGACTTTTAACTCTGTGTCAAATGATGCTTTTCTCTGTACATCTCCCTCTCCTTCAGTCACTTGGGGTTTCTCCTATCCCACCAGAGGGACTGTTACCACCAAGAAAATAATAATCTAGGGTGTATAAACTGATCATAAAAGCTTCTGAGGACTAGGGAGGTTCAGACAGAGGTGAATTCGATGAGATAGGCTAAGCCGCGTGGGGAAGAACACGCAGATGCCCCAGCACATGCTGTCCACTTGCACATGGTTAGCACACACTCCGTTTCCCAGCCTTCCCCAATGATTCCTAGAGATCATTCTAGTCATGGGCTGCACCCTTCCCACTCAGAGAGAACTCTTCCTCTGTAATTTGCTCCATATTGTTTTTGTCTGACCATGTACTTGGTGAAAGCCCATGTTAAAGACCATACAATAATTAAAGTCTAAGAAAGCTAAAAATGTCACAGATTTACATGCTATCAAGAAATCCAAAGAGGGATGAAAACTCAAAGAAAGGTATAATGGGAAGGTAAAAGCAATCGCCTTGCTCCTTGTCTGCTCAGCTTCTGGTAGTTCACCACAAGTTTGCCTCTCAGAATACATTTCCTTATTTTACAGTTTCAAAGTACTAAATGATCCCTCTCAACTCATTATCCTTCCGACTCTTTTCATCAGTCAGGCATACATAGTAGAGTGCTCTCAAAAGCCCCACAGATGGTAACACTTTATACTTTTAAGTCTAAATACCTGAATGTATTTAATTCTAAATACTATAAATTTCATGGTATCATCTAAGCACTAAACTGTACTGCTCCTATAAATATTCAGAATAATCTTAGAAGCAATCTGTCACATTGAAAATGCGGCTATTTAGTACGGAAAGAGAGAAAGACAACTTTTATATATAAGGGCTAAAGAGGAAGTTTTAAAGATTTTCACACTCATAGGAAAAAGTATATTCATGTCATAAAAATAAATGGAAGAGACAACAATAAGGATAAATATTTTCTTTTTACCTGTTGAACTTAATATATCGCATGACAGCTCTTAGAAAGATCGGGTTTTATTTGGTTTTGTATTGTTTCCCTGAGGGAGGAATGAAGTCCTGACAAATGAGAAAGCCTTAGCATTTGAGCTTTGCCCTGAATATCTGGTTGATAATGGTGCCATTTTGTAAAAGGCCCCTGGAAAGAGGCCTGGGACACTCCAACATTTAGAGGTCAGGCAACAGAGAAACCAAAGAAGCCTGAGAAAAAGCTTCCAGTAATGTAGAGACTAAATCAAGGGATTGGTGTCACAAAGGCCAACTGGAAGAAGGGGTTCAAAAAGTGGGCTTGGTCAAACTGCTTTGACACTGCTGAGAATTCAAGAAACATATAAAGAGATAACACAGTTTGACTACATGGGAGGCAGTAATTGGTGACCTGGTGACCAGAGTCTCCATGTTATGGGTTAAGGGGGAAATTGTGGATGACAAAATGGAGCCAATAACCATGGAAATTTTTCAAAGAAGTTTTGCCAAGCAAGGGTACAGAGATATGGAGGTCGATTTGGGTCCAGGCAGGGTTTATTTTTTTAAGCTGGAAAATACTAGATCAAGTCATGCTTCAAATTTCACATTATGTTCCCTTAATATAGTTTCCATGAACCTTCTGTAATCTCTCCAGTTCACTGGATCTCACCCTTCCCTGAACTACTATTGATTCCCAACTTTTTAAGCAGAATTTCTTCCTTCAATATGGAAAAGTTAATGGACACATACTGTGGTGTCAGTATCTATAAAGTTAAATACATACAAACAATAAACTACCAGGAAAAATTCAACAATATTTATGCCGTGTGCCAGGCATTTTTCTAGCCAGTGGTTCTTAAACTTAAAATATTGTAGAGAACCCCAACAAGCTTTGGTTTACCTAAGTATCTATCAAATACTTAATATTTTGGAAATCAGAACAGAAATATTTTAACATTTGCTCAGTAAACTCATTTATTATAAATTCATTTAAAAGTAATAAAAATAAACCAATAACTTGTTAATCCAAATAACCTACTTTTTATGAAAATGCCTATCTTTTCCCAAAAAAAATTCATTGAGCAGTTGGGTAGCGTTTCACATTTGCAAATTTCTTTAATGTCTAGCTCCTCCCCAGATAAGCCACATGCTCACTTCCCACCATTGGGTCTTTTTAAGCCCTGCGTGCTGTGCCTCACATACTCTTCAGCTGACTGTTTCCTCCACTCAATTCTCAGCTTAAAGGCCACCTCCTCAGAGAGGTCCCTCCTGACCATCCAGCCTAACGTGCTGCCTTCCCCGGTGCCCTGCCTAAAACATTGCTTTAACCATGCAGCATCTGCCACTCCTCAATGTCATAGGTTACCTCTGTTAGTTTATTATCTGTCACATTGGGAAGGGAGCTCCTGAAGACAGGAACTGACTATGGTGGTCTCGGGGCAGCCTAGGACCTACAGCTATGCCTGATACTCGGTAGGGTCTCAATAAACCTTTATGGACTGAGTGCAGAATTTTCTTCTTAACTGGATGGTTTTTCATTTATGAAGACCACGAGACTGTGTGATATTAATCTCCCTAGTGTATTATCTTTTCAAATATTCATCAGCAATTTGAAATGTAAGGATATGATACATACACTCTCTTACTTTTCTGTCAACATTTATCGGGGTTTCTCAACCTGTCGACACTATTGACACCTGGGGCTGGATGATTCTTTGTTGGGGGTGGGAGAGGAGGGTGTTCTATACCTTGTCAGATGTTTAGAAGCATCCCTGGCCTCTATACATTAGGTGCTGGTACCACCTCCATTCACACTGGCATATGTCCCCTTGGGGGGCACAATCACCCAAGTTTAGAGCCACTGCCACATACAATCTCCAAACACCTATAATAGTGCCAAGTGAGTTCATGAATTTAAGACTAACAGCTTTTGATTTATCAGTCTCTATGGGAGACATTAAACCTGTAAGTGATGTCTGGTGTCAAGGTGACCTTTGCTCAGTCTAGAATCTCTCTATATAGTTTCCTTGTTTCAACAGTTTGGTGAAATTCCAAATTAAAAAGTCCAACACATTTTTAGAACAATTATAATAGGAAGAATTTATGTTTCAATTGCTTCTTGAACAACTCAAGAGATTTCTTTTTTACACCATGTGTAGTGTCCTTCCCACTCAAGCACTAGGAACAACAATTATAAAATAAGGGCTTGTAAGTATCCTCTCCACCAGACTCTGGAGATGGGCAGCATCTTTGCATCTTTAGAACAGATAATAGTGTGGCCCTAGGCTGTCAAAGCAACATTCCATCTATACAATACAACACTCCAAAAACTTACAGAAAAACAAATCATTCGCTAGTAGCACTCAAAAATCATTAAAGTAAAATATGCAGATGGCTGCCCAAAGAGACTTCAGTGAGACCCCAACAGCAGGTCAAGATGCCCAGTCAAAGCCCTCCATTTCTTGTTGTTCCCTTATGATTCAGAACCAAAGGCATTTGATGCATTACCGTGGTTGAAAACCCTTTAATATCTGTTAAATTTCCACCAAAAGATGCTTTGCTCTTCTTCAGAACAACTATTAATTTAAAGTAAATTAAAAAATAAAATAAAATAAATATATCGCTTCTCAGTCTTTTGGCTAAGATCAAGAGTAAAGTAAATATCACTAGCATTTGAAAGCAGCCTAGGTGAAGATAATTGTAAATCACACCACACAGATTAGAAGAACTTCCTTGGTGGACACTTTGCTAGTATTTGACAATAATTTTAAAAAATTTTAATTGTCTTCTATTTAACCTCAATATGCCAAAAGCCAGCATGACAGAACTGTGTTCTTTGGAGAATCTTCAGGAGAAAGAATTCATCATTTTTCAACATGTGATCAGTGCATGAGCCTTGTACAAGGCAGATTTTAAAGTGTTCAACAGTTAGATGGACGGAGAGTCAATAGTGAAACTGCACAAAAGATAAAAGAGAATTTCAAAGATGCCTACCAGAACCACTGTCAATGCATTTTAAATTCTGAGTAACATTATTAAAAGTGAAAATTATCAAATTTACTGAGATGATTACAATAAAATGCTACTAGAAATGCCAACTTTTCGGACATTCATTTGCATCCTTTGTTAATTTCATTTTTTGCAATTTCAGTTCCGACAAATTTATCTCACAGCTCAGCCTGTAAAAGTGGGAATACTGAAGCCGTCTTTCTTGGATAATTAACTTCTACTGGTTTAAGGCAATGAGTTGATTGAAAGCAGAGACCAGTTATAGTAGAGGTTTTTTTTAACATACCATGTTAAAACATGGATTCAAATGTTACCATTTAAGAAATAAGAGCATTCACATAAAAAACAGCAATAATAGCCTTTCTTGAAACACTGGTAGAAAATCAGCAGAGGGCCCACATTACTGAATGATAATAACAGGCTGGAGTGAAGGGAGCCACATGTGTCTTCATTTTGCCATAGTCACCACTATTCCCTATTACCCTACCTCAAAGCTGAATATTAATGGCTATTTGTTCTCACGCTAATGTTCTTTTTCTTACATAAAGGGCACTTAAACTCACTTTGTGACATGCAAATCTCTGTAGCCATTTCAATTTTCAGCCATAATCTTGAGGTTCCATCAAGGACATTTTGAATCTTATAAATTTAATTATACTGATCATTCCAGAGTTCTAAGTTCCAAAATGGCATTTAATCTTAAAATGTCTAAGTGAAAAAGTATGCCCAGGATATGAGCAGAAGGGGGAGGGGAAAGGATATGAAAAGAGAAAAAAAAAATGGTGCCTATTTTACTTAGCTCCTCGTTTCTCAAGGAACCTAAAATTAAATTGAATGGTAACTCTTGCAAGCAAGATTTGATAGTGTCAGCCCTGGCAGCCATCTATACAGCTGTTTTCTCAAAGATTTAAATGACTCCCATGTCCTTTATTTTAAACTGTTTTTCACATTTTGTACATATACATATATTTAAATGCAATGACTCTCTGGCATCTCTGGCAATAAAGTCTTCTTGGCTTTATTTCTACTTCCAAGTGTCATATGATTCATGAAGATTTTGTGTTCCTTGTATTGTTCTGTATGATTGATGTCTCTTTCTGGAATGGTCAGGGATATGCCAAACTCTAAGGAGAAATGGACTAAAGAAAAGGAAATAAGATTAGGAAGCACCCCATGTGAATGACGGGTTGCTTTGGAACCCTTCAAAATTAACCCACCACGTTCCTCCCCTAGCACACCTAGAAACACCACACTGCCCTACAGACACAGGATTTCTGCCGGGGCTGGACTGTAGCTCTGTGCGGAGCATCAGTAAGAAGCCAAAGCTGCACACTGCCTATTGAGTCAAGTTAGTAACAATACCTACCCCACAGAGAGGCAGAGACGGGACACGCAGGTAGTTAGTCGGCACTTAGCACGGGGCTAGCACATAATTAAGGTTCAATAAATGTTAGCTGCTGTTTCTGCTGCTGCTGCTGCTGCTAGCACTGCATTACCTGCAGCCACATTCTATTACTACTGTGGTTATAATTATTACTAAGACTAGAGCGAGCAGAACTAAAGTGAAAGCCTCCTGCCTCCTCCTTGCTGCTCCTCTATTAACAGTGAATCAATCCACTAACTAACATCTGGAGAATTCCTTGATTTCAAAGCTAATACTATAATTCAGGACTAATGGAAGGGGGACTTCTACTGTGCATATTAAAAAATTAGTATGTCTTCTACACTGTGTTGGTATTTTCTGCTCAGGATTCCAGGGTGGCCCCCAAATGTTTTGTTTACATGTCAATCTCTCTATTCCTAATTTTACTTTCTAAACATTCCAGAAATTTGGAAATTTACCAATTGTAGAAGGTAGAAAGAGAATTAAATTCTGGATTTTTTTTTCAGATTTTTTTTTTTTATTTCTCTCCCCTTCTCCCCCCCCCCATTGTGTCCATTCACTGTGTGTTCTTCTGTGTCCACTTGTATTCTTGTCAGCGGCACTGGGAAACTGCATCTCTTTTTTCTTGCGTCATCTTGCTGTGTCAGCTCTCTGTGTGTGCGGTGCCCCTCCTGGGCAGGCTGCACTCTGTTTGCGTGAGGCAGCTCTCCTTCAGGGTGCATTCCTTGCACGTGGGGCTCCCCTACATGGAGGACACCCTGCATGGCATGGCACTCCTTGCACACATCAGCACTGCACATGGGCCAGCTTACCACACGGGTCAGGAGGCCCTGGGTTTGAACCCTGGACCTCCCACGTGGTAGGCAGATGCTCTATCAGTTGAGCCAAATCTGCTTCTTAAATTCAGGATTAAACTATAGGGTGCTAATAGATTGGTGTCTACCTCCATAATCCTTGCAGGTCTTAAGTAAACAGGTATTAAGAAAGATTGAACAAAGTTACTAGAGCACAAAGTTTTAATAAAGATTGAACAATGTAGCCAGAGCATCTCTAGGCCATGGCTTTAATTTCAATGAGATACTACAAGATCTGGGTATGGATAAGAATTACACAGGCTTATGACATAAAATAACAGACCAACCTCATAAGACCTCCAAGGAAAAGTCAAGTAAGAAAAGAAGACTAACACTTGAGTTCACCTAGCTCTTCTGGATGCTTTATAGCATCAATAGAATAATTAACGAAGATGATTTATCAGGCTACTCTGTAAAGTTTAAATTCAAATATAATCATCTATGTATTACAAGTCAAAATTGTAATATAAAGGAACTTAAAATCAGATGAACATAATGTATTTTTAATGAATATATTACATTTGTATTTTTATGACATTTGTATTTTTATGACAAAGAAAAAGATATTTCAAATAGCCCACATTTTTCTCCAGTGGTATTTTGGATCAAAGTATGTTTATGGTGATCAATATGGGATAAAATGGATTTCTAAAAGGCAGTTCATGAGCTTACATGAACATTCTTATTATGAGAGCTTTTCTTAAGGAGATTCTGCTAAATTGCCTTATTTTAAGCAGTATACAAATATTTATACAGAGACGCCAGTGGACTATTGTGTCTCCAATAAAATACTTCATATTGTGCTGCTCAGATAACTTAAAAATCACAGCACAATGAAAGAAAAGGCTAAGCGGGAAGTACAAAGTCCGTTACATAGATAATATTCTCAAGCACAAATTTTCCTCTGGGACAGGAAACTGGTCATTTCCCGAATTTAAAGTGCAGAACACTATTCCTGTTTAAGTCGTTATTAAAAAATTCAGTTCCCATGAAAAGGAAATGTAAGCAGTAGGAGAAAGAAAAGTATTTTAATCCTGGAAAACAACCCAGAGTAATGAATAAGGACCCCAAAGCAGCTCCATCTCTGCCGGATTTACACTGCTCTCATTTTTCTCACACCATCGACCCCCTCACTGCGCAAATCCCACAAACTATAGATGAAAAATTTATGTCTGCCTCACCATAAATATATTTTGTTTCAATTAACAATTTATTCTATTCTTTAAACTGATTTAGCTTTCCTCCAAGTTTTATACCTGAGAAATGTATGTTACCTACATGATCTTTTCTATAATAAAGTCCTAAAATCATCTCCCTTTACCCCTAACATGCAAATTACTTCTCTATCAAAACCCTATAGGTTCCTTTCCTTTTTCATCCTCACTCTCTTCCTAAAAGGAATTCATGTACTGTAAATGAAATGAGGAGTGCCTGGCCACTATCGACAAACAGATCAAGAGAGTCCAGGAGATATCCCGGGGAGGTGAGAGGCGACATTTCAAATTAGTGGGGAAAGAATACCCAGGTGTTGGGACAAGGGCCAGTCCAGCTTGTAGACGGCACCGCAATACAAGAGGAGGCTTTGAGATGAAGTGGTTAAGAGCTAGAACCCTTGATGCAGAGAAAGCAGAGTGAACGGAGCACCGGGTCTCGTGTCTGGCCTTACACCCACCCCACCCCACCCCCAGGGGTGAACACCCCAACCCCCTATAGCTCAGCTAACTGCCAATGTTCCGCTTCTGTAACTTGCTTGCTTGCTCAGCATTGGAAAGCAAAATTAGTTTAACCAGTGAAACTCCTTCTAAGAAAAACTACCCCTCCCTTTTGTATGGACCCCTATAAAACCCAAGTTCCCCTGAGCTCGGGACCCCTCACCTACTTATGGTGGAGGGTGCCCGGCCGAAAACTAAAGGTTCTCTAAATTTATACCACCAGGGTGTCTAGATGTCTGATTTATGAAGTGGCATTACACTTCGCCCTCTGGAGCCAGGATGGCTGGGTTTGAATCCCAGTTCTGCTACTCACTAACTGTGTGACATCGACATCACGCAAGTTGCTTTACCTCTCTGAGGCAAAGTTTCCATATTGGTAAAATGAGAAAATTACAGTATTTACCCACATGGACTTCCTGCAAGGAGTAAATGATTACATATAAAGCACCTGACACACTGTGGCCCAATATACATGTTTGCTATTATTACCAATTTTTTTTCTATTTTACTTTATGTCACCAAAAATACTTGCTGGATGCTCTTTTCATTAAATGACACACTTGATCTCTGAAGGAAGACCTTCAAGAAGGGGCACCGTTTTGTTTGCTTTTTACAACATCCACAAAGCAAGTTATAATCAATGGTAATAAGAATGAAGTATGAAGAATAAGTGTTGTATATACATAAATGCATAAATGTAAAAACTATCTCAAGCCATTCCATAATTTCCCCCATAAATTTGCTTTATTTTAGCTTATAAGAAGGCAAATATCTGGAAGCACTTGCTTAAGTATTCAAGAAATATGAGAAAAATAAATAATGGTGAAAATCTGGGGTAACAATTATTCTCAATAATCCTATTGTGCTTCAAAAATCAATAATAAAAGATGAAATCTCATGAATACTTCTATATACTTCAAGAATCAAATAGGAGCCAGCAAAATGCTATTAATGAGTTCATTTCTATGGATATTGGCTTGCAGCTCTGTTGACAGCTGAATATTCATGAAGCAAGTGGCTGTAGGAAAATAAGAAAAATTTCCTTCTAGAAAAAAAAGGTATGATAACCTAAAAGATGTTTTATATGCTGTTTTATGTTTTTTTCCTGGCCTGTATGTTGTAAAACAAACAAAAGTAAATGTCTCTTCCAACTTCATCTCTTAGTTTTGTTACATCACTACAAAGATGCAACATATTTGATCAAGAACTGCCAAATAATATATGCGGAGGCACCTCTTCTTTAGAGGGGGTGCAACAGAATAAAGTGTCCTAGATTTTAATGCAGATCCTCAGAACATATGCATCAGTTTCCCACTGGGGTGCAATAGAATAAAGGGTGCTAGATTTTAGTCCTCTCCTCCCCACCAGTAAAACTGTGCAAATATCTCCTGACATCAATAGTTTTCTTTTGGCTTTGAGTCATCCTAGGTATTCAAGAAGCAACCTTTTAGGGTTATAAATGAGATTGTCTCTAGCCTGGGTGTGGACAACTAACCTGGTTTAGGGCAATTATTTGCAGGGCTTGGAGCTTAAAAGTACAAATAATGTATGAAAGAATATGGTAACCTGAAGTCTAATCTGAATGAGGGCCCAAATTTGGGGGTGTGGTCTGGAGACTTGACAGTTGTGGTGATCCAGAAGATGACAGTGAGCCTTATGCTACCTGGTCATTGGTTTGGAGTCGGAAGAGGGATAAGAGGGGGAGTGAAGAAGGAAGGGTGGTATTTAACAAGAATGACTGTTACTGTCACGACCTTCTCCAAATTCAGTGGGATTAAAGTCCAGGCTCCAGACCTAAAAAAGAACTGGAATAAAAATGAGGAATGAAGGGAGAAGCCCAGTTTTATGGTCTGGATGTACACAGCTGTCATCCCAGGACACCTGCCTTAGGACAGCAGAACCACTTCCACAGGTGATGAGGCTCCTCTTACCCTTCAGGCTATTCAGGAGCCACTGGGGTGGGTTCTGGGGGTGGCAGAGCACACGAAAGCTTATAGGATTGGTGACAAATGACAGATTTAGGAAAACTGCTAACAATCTGCTTCCTCCATGTTGACTGTAAAACTTTACATTCTGATCAAAGAATAAAGAGTAATGGCAAGAATTGTATTTTTAAATTAATGGTTAACAAACAATGTATCCTGAAATTGGAGAGAGGAGAGCCCCAATGGGAAACCAAAACATATGTTCTGAGGTATCTGCCCTCATTTATCTCTTGTCTCTGGACAAAACCTAATAATATCCTCACTGTATGAGATCATTATTGTGTGTCAACTCTGTGCCAGGCTCTGTTTTAGGCAATAAGTGGACAGAGATGAAAAGACCAACTCCCTTCCCTCAAGGATCTTTCATTTAGGGATAAGACATGCAAAAGATAAACCAATAAATACACAATTCCATTTCAGGTGTTGTAAGTACCTACAAGAAAAGACAGGTTAAGGGAATAAATCCAATAGCTAGGGAAAGTTCCTCTGAAGAGGCACCACTGAAGGAGCAGTTAAGAGTGATAAAGTGAGGGATGGAAATATCTGGTGAAGGAAGAGTGAGCAAAGGGAACAGCAGATGGAGTGAAGGAGGAGTGTCAGTGGACTTGAAGGAGGGACAGAGTGGATAAAGAAGCACAAGTATGAGGAGAGAAATGGGAGAAGCATTCAACAGTTAGACAATGACAGGCCGTGCAGGGTCTGGGGTAAGCACTTTTATTTTATTCTAAGTGTGATGGAAGCTATGGTGGTTTAGAACTGTATGTACCCTCATAAAATCACGTTCTTAAAGCTAACCCACTCCTGGGGGCATAAACCTACTATAAATAGGACCTTTACATAGGGTTACTTTAGTTAATGCATGGCCCAAGTGGGTCTTAAGCCTCTCGCTAGAGCCCTTTATAAACGGGATGAATACAGAGGGAGAGAAAAAACAGCTATGGAAGCAAGAAGCTAAAAGTGACAAAACCCAGAAGAGAATGGAGAGACCAGCAGACACCACCATGTGCCTTATCCTGTGGCAGAGGACCCAAGGATCTTGGCTTTAGGAAGAAAGCATCATCTTGATAATGACTTGATTTGGCCTCAAACTGTAAGGTAATGAATTCCCATTGGTAAAAGCCAACCCATTGCATGGCATCTGCTTTGAGCAGCCTAGCAAACTAAAACAGAAGCTATCAAAGGATTTTAAGCAGAGGTGTTGCTCTAAAACTCACTCCCGTAAATGACTGTGGGGGAGTCCAACTGGGTTTCCATCGCAATAGGACGGGTGAACAGAGGATGTGCTACAGAGTCAGAGGGAAAAAAGGGGTTTGGATCTGTGTATGTTTTGAAGTTATGGCTGGGAGGATTTGCTGATGGATTGGATATATATTGAGAGAAACTTTTGGGCCTCCTAAGTTTTGGGCCTGATCAATTGAGTGAACACTGGTGCTATTTACTGGTGTGGAAAGAATCATGGAGGACAGGACTAGGAGAAGAACATCAAGCATTCTTCTCTTATTGATGTGATACATTAACCAATAACAATACAAATACACAGGAGGTGGGAAGGAGTACCTTATACCTAATGGGAGGCAATACAGATTCATAAACTATTAAAACTCAATTTAATTTTAAATCCAAAACTGATAGGTGAATTTTCTATAGTAAAACCTGAGGACGAAAGGGGCAAAAGACCAAAGAGATTGAAGGTGCTCCTGAGGTGGTCCCTGACTATCACTCACTGCCTTGTGTTGTGTTCAATTTGCTCCAGAAATGTTCAACTTCTTGCTTCCCCTTCATCATGTTGTTTCCTTCCTCTGTGCCTGTGTTTTTACTGTACCCTCTCCCTGGAAAGTTCTTTCTTCACTCCAAACTTAGTTCTTTCACTCATCCTTAACAGTCATTCAGGTGTCATCTTGTCTAGGTAGACTCACATTACCTGTCCAGGCTGGGGTTGGTTCTGCTTCCCTGGCCCTCAAAATACCCTGTACACCATCTCGACTACATCTCGTGCATTATTTTATTGTAGTAAATTTGTGTGTCCCCTCCCCACACTAGTCTGAAGTTTCTTTTATTTATACATATATTTTTTTTTATTTTTAAAGAAGCTTTAGATTGCAAAAATGTTACATGAAAAATATAGGGAATTCCCATATAATCTCCCACACTTTCCCTTCCCATCCTGGGAAGTCCTGCTACATTATCTAATAGAGCAAGAAGAATCCCCTGATTACATGGGCAGTGCCTAGTGAAGAAGGACAAATCATTACACCAGGCCCTTGATAATGATGGTTGTACTTATGAACTTTTTCTAGTGAAATTGAAACTTGGCCTAGTATTACATATTGCTTAAAAGTTACCTCTTGAAAGTCTCTTTGTTGCGCAAATCTGGCGTCTCTCTAAGCCAAACTCAGCATGTAAACATACTACCTTCCCCCTGGCGTGGGACATGACTCCCAGAGATGAGCCTCCCTGGCACCAAGAGATTATTACCAAACGCCAACAAATGATAAATTTGGAGAAAAACCTTGACCAAAGGGGGGAAGTATTAAATACAAATGAGTTTTTTATGGCTAAGAGACTTCAAAGTGGGCCTGGAGGTTATTCCAGAGGTTATGCTTATGCACTTCCCAGCAGGATCTCATTGACTACCACAGTAAACAGTGCTTCAAACAGTAGGGCTCCTGAGGGCTCTAGATACTATCGGCAGGGCAGACAATCTCAGGAATTTGGCAACTTGTCAATGGGCCTTACTTTGGAATACATACTCCCTAACTTAATAGAGTTAGACTCATTTATAATTTCCCTACATATGGCTCTTTTGTCCTTTTTACCTGAACCTATAATTAGCAATATACTTGTTAAATATATGTCCCAGAGACTTAAATCTTCAGTACGTTCACATGCCAGTTGATCCCTGAGTGTCAGCAGAGTTGCAATATCTACTCACTAGTTCATTGGACTCACCCAGGATAACTAACAAAAGGGTGATGATGAACAATGCCCATCCAGAGAAACAGCGTCTGTAACTGCAAGCAATACAGTTCCATCCATATGCACTGTATTAGTAAGCCAAAGTGGTGCTAATGCAAAATACCAAAAATCAGTTGGTTTTTACAAAGGGTATTTATTTGGGGTAGAAACTTACAGTTACTAAGCCATAAAACATAAGTTACTTCCCTCACCAAAGTCTTTTGCCACATGTTGGAACAAGATGGCTGCTTACGTCTGCCAGGATTCAGGCTTCCTGGGTTCCTCTCATCCTGGACTTGCTTCTCTCCAGGCTCAGGGTTTCTCTCTTCCCAGGGCTTGCTATTTTCCTCACAACCAAGCTCCTCTGTGTACTTACTTCCCAGGACTTCAGTTCAAGCCCCCAGCATCAAAACTCTAACAGCAAAACTCCAACTTTGTCCTTTGACATGTCTTTTATCTGTGAGTTCCCACCCACCAAGGGGGGGACTAAACACTCTACTGACATAGCCCAATCAAAGCCCTAATCATAATTTAACCACACCCAGGTACAGACCAGTTTACAAACATAATCCAATATCTATTTTTGGAATTCATAACCATATCAAACTGTTACATGCCCCCATGGGATCTAAGCCCTCTCTCAACGGAGACAGAGTGGGCATCACCATCTCAAAACTCTCAAGATTGGAGAACCAACAAACATAAGGGTGGAATGCAACTATGGACTAATGATAATTATTAAACTTATGACTATTCTAGCAATGGAAAAACATATCATTGATATAAAGGCAGTGGTCATCAGAGGTTCTGAGGGGAGTGAGAGGGAAGAATAGGTGCAACATGGGGGTTTGGGGCACACTGGAATTGTCCTGCATGACTTTGCAATGACGGATGCAGGCCATTATACATTTTGTCAAAACCTGTAAAATTGTGCAGGGCAAAATGTAAGTTATAATGTAAACTATAGTCCTTGGCTAGTACAATGCTTCAATATGTGTTCATCAGTTATAACAAATGTGCCTGAAGTTTCTTGAAGACAAACACGCTGTCTCAATCATCTTTATATCCCAACCAATCAGCTGGTACTATGTACATGGTAGGCATTCAATGTTGTATGAATGAATAGTAAGCTCTGAGTACAAGTCAAGATAAAAGAATTTCTTGGCTTCAGTTTCCTCATCAAAGCAGGGACCAAAACATTGTACACCACCTTATGAAAAAAGAAAGGGTATAGAGCAGGGGTTCTTAGGCAGGGGTCCACAGACTCCCAAGGGTCCATAGAAAGATTTCAGAGGGTCCATGAGCTTGAATTAAAAATTCAAAAAAAGGGGAAGCAGTCATGGCTCAAATGATAGAGCATTCGCCTACCATATGAAGTGACCAGGGTTTGATCCCCAGGGCCTCCTGACTCATGTGATAAGCTGGTCCACATGCAGTCCTGCAACGTGCAAGGAGTGCCCTGCCACAAAGGGGTTCCCCCACGTAGGGGTGCCCCACGCACGAGGAGTGCACCCTGCAAGGAGAGCTGCCCCACGTGAAGAAAGCACAGCCCACCCAGGAGAGGCACCGCACACATGGAGAGCTGATGCAGCAAGATGACACAACAAAAAAAGATGCAGTTTCCCAGTGCCACCAGATAATGCAAATGGACACAGAAGAACACACAGCAAACAGACAGAGAGAGCAGACAATGTGGGGGGGCGGGGAGGGAAGGGAAGAGAAATAAAATAAATCTTAAAAAAATTTTTTTTCCAAAAAAAACATCATTCTTGTGGGGACATGTTGGTGCACATATGATACATTTATTAAATAATATGCAGTATCATGTGGACTTAGTAAGGGGCTCATGATTTTCACCTGACTGGCAAAGGAGTCCATGGAACAGAAAAGGTTAAGAACCCCTGGTATAGAGGGTTGAGGTCAGGGAGGTAAAGGAGGAGCAAATAGTGCAGGATGTTGCTAGCTACAATAAGGACTTTAACTGTTCATAATGAAATGGAGAAGGTTTTAAGCAGAGAAATGATCTCATCTGACCTACATTTTAAAAGGATAACTCTGGTATCTTGATGATAATAGAAAATTGGGTACAGGTGCAGGAGGCAAACAGGTTGTAGGACAACAGCATCTCTCATTAATTGAAGCAAGATGGTGCCTTGGGTCAGGATGATAATTCCAGAAGGGGTGCAAACTATCAGATTCTAGAGCCAAAAGGATACGTGACAGGTTGAAAATAGGCTGTGAAGAATAGAAGGAGTCAAGGATGATTCAAAGATTTTTACCTACCTAGGTTTGTACTGCTCTTAAATGAGATGGGAAATACTGTGGGAGTAGCTGGCTTGATTAATTAGGAACTTAATTCTAGAGCACTTAAATTTAAAGATGCCTACTTGGAAACTAAGTGGAGGTACCCATTTAGCAGTTGGAAATACAAATCTGGAAGTCATGGGAAAGATCATCACAGAAATAAAAATTTAAGAGTCACCAGAATATGGATGGTATTAAAAGCCATGAGATTAGATAAATGCACCTTCAGAGTGGGGGATAGATGGAGAAGAGGTCCAAGGACTAAGCTATGTGAACACCAAAGTTTTGAGCCTGAAATGTAGCTGTTTAATAGGTTGAGTTCTCTTCTGAAGGTTCCTGGACCTACTGAGCATTTTAAATAGGCAGGTGACCTGATCAGATGTGCATTTTAAAAGACGGAAGATAAAATGCATTCAAATTGGTGCCACACCTATGAGTTTTGTGTCAGTATTTAGGCAGGAGATATGAAGCTAATAAAAAGCAGTGGTAAAATGGATAGAGAGAATGGGCATAAATGTAAAAAATAAGAAATAAGAAGATGAATTTTAATACCTCCTTAGCAAGAAATATTCTGCGCACATGCAAGTATACACACAATTTCAATCAATAAGCTCTTTTCTGTGGAATCCCCCTTTCCATTTCTCAAAATTATTTAAACACCAAATTAAGGGATAGCTGTATGACTATTTCTTCTGTTTCATGTTTCTTTCCTTCATCAAAATGTTTCCATCTGTTCTACAGGCTGCATGAGAGAGGATATCACAAAATACTACCAGTAATTTGTGTCAGCAATTGCTTTCTTACTTTATTTCATTAAATTAAGAATAACTGAGATGTGGTGATACTTGGATTACAATTCTTTTTATTATATTTCCAACTTGATATAAATGACTGAATATCTCCCAGTGTCAAAGTTCAAATTAAGAGCATTTGTGTTCAAAAATGAGAAGCATTATATATGTTTTATATAGGGATTACCAATGTTTAAGAAAAATATTAAATATTATCATAATCAAGAAATTGCCTCAATACTAAACTAAGAAATCTAAACTAAGAAGAACATCTCATATAAGTTAACAGAATCCTTTTATCAGTTGCAAGAAATACAAACAAATTTAAATTTTCAACATAGTCCAAGTGAGTGAGGCTGGGATAGTTGATTTCATGCCCATTCACTAAATTGATAAATAAAAGCATTCAAGAATGAATGGTCACAAAATAACTATCCACTGTCAGAAAAAGCAAGAATTAAGGTCACCATTCAAACACTCTTTCTATCATAAAATCATAGAGAAGATTATAAAGTGTTCATTTTTTTCACCAGCTGTGCAAATATCTCAACCCTTCAATAATCCTTTTAAGTTGGGAGTAATCTTAACTTCATTTTAGCAATGGAGAAGCTGAGTCTCAGAGAGGTGAAGTCATTTCTCCAAGGTCACACAGACAGGAAATGAAGGAGCCTAGATTCAATCCCTGCTCCCTGATTCAGCACCCACTCTCAACTCATTTCACTCAATATACAATACTTCTCCATAAGTAAGTTAAAATACTACCTATCCCTGCCTTGGAAAAGAATGGAAAAGGATGTCACCATTTTCAAAACCTCTTTATTCTCTTAGGAGATAAATTTTTAAAATCTCTTCTCTTTAAAGGTACTTGACTTTGAGTCCACTGATTTTTTTTTTCTAACTGAATTAAAAATTGCAGAATCTGAGTAATCTTGTATTTCTGTAACAGAATATTGCTTATAAGGGAAAATTCTCTAGAACTTCTTTCCTCTTATCTTAATTACAGCATGTAAGTTAAGAAGGCCACATTAAAGAATACAAGGCAATTAAGGACCTACGTCCAGTTAACAAGTTCCAGCTGTTACCTGGGCATGTAAGGTCTTCCTGATTACCACGCTACTGCTTTCACCTATGAAAAGTGTCCTCAGCTGAATTCTCTTTTGCCACCTGGAGGATTTAGATACTTGAAGGGCCATTTGATTTTAATCAGAAAACACTGTATTAAGAATCTTAATCTTACAATGCTAGGACATTATGATGAGTAAACAAACACTTTTGACTTGTAAATATGATTGTGGCTAGAAGGAAGGTTAATGTTAATTAAAAAGACCCAGCTTGAGGATAATTCTAGGGACCATATCACAGTGATTTTGGTGGTAGATGAGGACTGTGTTTAATAATATAAGTACAAAAACTTTCTACTATAAGGTGTTAAGAATATGGTGATACATGGGAAAAGTACAACTTAATGTAATTTATAGACTATAGTAAATAGTAATATTGTAATATTTGGGTAGCAAAGGCAAAGAAGGTATTATATCAATGCTAAAGGTCAAAAAAAAAAAAGAATATGGGATTTAGTGTTATGAGATATGAATGTGATCAAGCATTTTTTCTTCAGTTTCTTCATTAACAAGGAGGCCTTGGTCCTGTCATTTAACTAATCTGAGCTCATTTATATATCTTTCTGAACACTGGAGAAATAATTGAGTTTGTTTTTAGGATTAAATGAGATAAATGTGCCTGAACAGTACTTCTTAGAATAATGCTTCCATAATTTGTTAAGGTGCCTTTTCTTTTGTCTGTTATATTATCTTTTGAAGTTGAAATAAAGCTTACTTTAAAAAAAAAAAAAAAAAAAGAATCTATTGCAAAGAAGAGTATAGTGGCTTGTAAGGGTTAGGATATTGTATTAGTCAGCCAAAGGGGTGGTGATGCAAAATACCAGAAACTGGTTGGTATTTATTTGGGGTAGGTGCTTACAGATACCAAGCCATAAAGCATAAGTTACTTCCTCACCAAAGTCTATTTTCACGTGTTGGAGCAAGATGGCTGCTAACATCTGTGAGGGTTCAGGCTTCCTGGGTTCCTCTGGGCTCAGCTCCTCTGTTTTCTCCACAAGGTCAGCTGTAGACTATCAGGCAAATGGCTCTGTCTCTTTCCCCAGGGCTCCATCTTAAGACTTCAGTATCAAACTTCCCCATCAAAACTCCAACATAAAGAACCGCCAACTCTGTCCTTTGCCAAGCCCTAATGACTTGGTCCAATTAAAGCCCTAATCATAACAAAATCAGGCCACAGTACAGATCAGATTACAAACATAATCGAATATCTATTTTTGGAATTCATAGTCATATCAAACTGCTACAGATTTAGTTAGGATAAATCTCAAACTTTTAAACAGTCTTCAGAAAATTTTCAACAATATAGAAATGAATTTAAAATAGAATGAAAATCTCATTTAAAGCTACTGATGAAGTTAATGATAATGATAAAAACATATTAAGCATCTATCACCCAGAGAGCTGTTCCCTGTACAATGTTTAAAAAGTGAGCTCCTTAGTAAATTTTCAGTGTTCCCAAGAAGCAATGGGATTCCAAAATTGTGTTCCCTAAACTATCACAGATCCAAAGTTCCTAACTCAAAAAACGGTAGAACTGGATTTATCAATCATCAAAAACAATATTTACCTCTTTTCTCAAGCTAATGGTTCAAAAAGCTTTGTTTTCCAATTGTCACGTGAATTTAAGTGCATAATGACATTTCCCAAACGTCTTAACTTTAGTTAAGTAACAAACACTTTGTAACATATTTATGGGAATCTAATAAATGCTGCTCCATTAAAAAATCCATTTAAAAAGTAGATAAATTAGAGATGATGTAAATACCCATATAGTAATATCGTCTAAATTGCCTAAGCATGATCTCTAAGTCCACATACTACAAACAGTACACTGAGTGCTTCTACTAAGACCAAGAGCCACAGAGACAATGATAAGGAAATTCATTTCTTCTCCGTATGTCTTATGTGAATATTTTTAAAAGCTTTACACAGGACTTCTGTATCCAGTTGAGATACGGAAAATGACCAGAAGTCCATCATCCCCACCCCAACAAGGAGAACAAGCTTGATAAGCTACAAAATCATATATTTTTTTAGACAGCTAATGACGCCAATAAACCTAAATAAAATAATCCAGAAAGTGGCGAGCACTTCATAAGTAAAAGCCATCCTCATCCCTGGAGAAGCAGCAGATGGAGTAGGAATCTGCCACAGAAGGAATTACAGAGAAAGTCAAACTTAAGGAAGTTTTAAAACCTCCATATGAAAGTAGAATCCGAGTCCCAGGCCATATGCCAAGTTCACATGTATCCACTGACTCCTCCCCACAAGCCTTCATCAAGTGCACAGGGTAGTGTGCAAAGTTCCCCGGAAAGCACATCAGCTTCCCAATGTGAGACCCTGACCCTCTGAAAGCTGGGGATGAGAAAAGGGCTGTGAGAAAGCCCTCCGAGGTCCTTCTGGCTCTCAGCGAGTGCACTGCCTCAGCTCTCTGAATGCCCAGATCCGGGAAGTGATAGAAAGGGTAAAGACAGAAAGAGATCTCCGGAGGTGCAGAAAGCCAAGGGTGAGACTGAAGCACTACAAAAAACTCCCCAGCACCCCAAAAAGTTAACAACAGAGCTGAAGCAGAGTGAGTTCTCTCATGGTTCAAAAGCCAGTGATCAGGCTGTAAAAAGTAAAGACATCTCCAGATCCTTATCAATGCTGAAATCTCAAATCCTAAAGGACAGTAAGTTCCAACACCACACTCCAAACATTTCAAACCAATGGTGAACCAATAAATGAACAGTAAACATTTTAAGAATGCTGTTAATTAAAAAACTTAAAAATAGTATTATCATTTATAATAGCCTCAAATAAGCAATGAGAAATAATCTAAGAAGCAAAAGATCTCTACATTAAAACCTACAGAACACTATCGAAAGATATTAAAGACCTAAATAAATGGAGATGTGTACCATGTTCATAGATCGAAGGGCTCAACATTTTTCTGATGTCATTTCTCCCTAGATTGACTTACAGATTCATCACAATCCAAAAGAAAATACAGACAGGCTTTCTTAATGAAATTGATAAGCTGTTTCTAAAATTTACATGGAAATGCCAAAGGCCCTAGAATGTCCAAAACAATCTTGAAAAAGCAGAAGAAAGTTAGAAAATTTACATTCCTGATCTCAAAACTTATTATAAAGTTACATCAAGACAATGTAGTATTAGCATAAGAAAAGACAAATAGATGTAAGGAACAGAATACAGAGTAGTATAAGTGACCCAAACATTAAGGTTAATTGATTTTTTTTTTTTTACTAATATGCCATTTTAATGGAGGGAAAAATGCCTTTTCAGTAGATGCTACCAGAAGAAGTGTACATTCATATGGAATAATCTCAATTCCTTCTGTAAAAAATAAGAGATTATTCATAGGCCCAGAAGGAAAAGATAGAAAGACAGACCTTTTATAAAGAAAAAATAGAAGAGTATATCATGACCTCAGGCAAAGTGAATTTTTCAGGACAAAAAATGTACTGACCATTAAAAGAAATGTAAAGTTGATTTCAGCATAATTTAAAAATTATGTTCCCATCCAAAACACCACAAAGGAAATTAATAGGCAAATCACAGACTGGAAAAATATTTGCAATACATATATCTGACAAAGGACTCATCCAGAATATATAAATACCTTCAAAACAATAATTTTAAAAAATATATAGCCAATTTTTTAAATGGGCAAATACCTGGACACAAAGCAGTTATACAAATGGCAATAACCACATGAAAATCTACTCCATATCATTAGCTATCAGAAAAATGCAAATTAAAATAACCATAGAATACCCTATGAATTTAAATTAATAAGACCGATAATACCAAGTGTTGGACAAAACGTACACAACAATTGCTGGTGAGACTGCAAAATGGCAAGTTCAACCACTTTGAAAAATTATTTGACAGTTAATTTTAGAGTTAAAAATACATTTGCCATAAAACCCAACTATACCACTCATTAGAGTTTACCCAAGGGAAATGAAAACAAATGTCAACACAAAGACATATTTAAGCATTCATAGCAGCTATATTCAGAGTATACAAAAACTGGAAACAGCCTAAATGGATCAAGCAATAAATAGTAAGTAAACTGTGGTTCTCATTGTGTGTTATAAACACAAGGGAGGATATAAATTTTATCCATAAATACCATCCATTAAGATAAATTTTAGGTTATATTTGGATGAAGTAAACATTTACATATCACCTAATAACTCAATAGTTTTTCACTCATATTGTCAATAGGAAAGTTGTAAATGTAAATATATTTTCTGAAAATGAATAAATTTAATGTGGTATGGTATCTTGAATGATAAAGCACTGTGAAATGACACTCTAAAAATAAGTTAAAGTGGACTGTCCCTATCAAGTTGGAGGAGTGAGACACTTCAGGACCCACCCCTGAGAGTTGTGAACAACCAGCAAAAACTGACAGAAACACCATTATCGAAGCTCAAAATCAGTTAAAGGACTGCTGTAACAGGGCAAGTGCTGAATCAAGAAAAGGACTACTTAAAAGTCCCCACCACTCACCAGCTCGTCACACAGCCAGCATGCACTCCCAGGGCAGGAATCCCTGGTCCCAGTTCCAGTGGGAACAGAGTAGCCCTCAAGCATATATACTGGGAGGACGGCTGTCTGGCCTGTGACCTGAGGAATTCACCATCCCAGCACTTGCCCTGCACGTCCATGGTAGCTCAGGGAACTCTCCTACAGAACACTGTGGGAGAGCCATCAAGTCATGCTGGCAAAGGCAAGAGATTGCTGGCTGTAGGATATATACTGCTGTGTCATTACTGTGAGGAAAGTGTTTCCTAGGGAAGAGCGGACATTTGTATTTGTGTAAACGGGTTGCTATGTGTGTGTGACAAGACACATGCACACAAAGAATCAGGGAGGCCCCTATATTTTGACTTGGAGCTATTCTCTAAACTTATTGTACAGATAAGCTCTGAAGGACTATACTCACACAGGTCAATCCCAAAGGGAGGAAAGGTGTTTTCTTTTTCTCCTTCAATTTTTATTGTTGTTGTTGTTAGCTCTGGGCACTCAAAGAAAGTTCTGTCATCATACAAGCTGGATACAAACTTAAGAAATAGCCTGAGAGTCTAAATTTCACCAGTAAACTATAAAATATCAAAATGCCCAGGTGTCAACAAAAGATTACAAAACAAAGAAACAATAAGTGATGACCCAGGCAAAGAAGAAAGAAAAACCAAAGAAATAATGGCTGAAAAGCTCTCAAAAGTAATGAAAGACATGAATATATATACATCCAAGAGGCTCAACCAACTCCCAACAGGATAAACTCAAACAGATACACAGCATACCAAGTAATAATCAAACTGTCAAATGCCAAAGATAAAGAGAATTCTGAAAGCCTCAACAGAAGCAATAACTCACATACAAGGGAGATCAAATAAGATAAGTTCTAATTTCTCATTGGAAACCATGGAGGCAAGAAGACAGTGAGAAGACATATTTAAAGTGCTGAAAGAACAATACTGCCCAACAAGAATTCTATATCTGGCAAACTTATCTTTCAAAACTCAGCATTCCACTCCTCAAAATGCTTAAAATTTTGTTTTAGAATGGAATTTTACACACAGCAAATTATATTAAAACTTTATAAAATTCCATAGCATGCCATAAAATGTCTTGTAGTTCTCTCCTGCCTTTATTATCCCCCTGGATTTCACACTGCCTACCACAGTGTCCAGTACATAGCCCGAGCTCAATAATAAGTTTAACTCTTTGTCTGACTTCATGATGAAGCAGTTTGTTACGGACTGATTCGTATCGCCCACAAGAAAACGTTCAAGTCCCAAACCCTGGTCTTATGAATGTGAACCCCATTAGTAAACAGAATATTTGAAGATACTATTAGTTAGGGTGAGTCCAAACAGAATCAGAGTGGGCCTTAATCCAGTAATATCAGAGTCCTTATAAACAGAGGAAATCTGGACATAGTAGGAAGAGATAGACGGGGAGAGAGATGACCACGTGGCAGAAACAGAGACAGCTATCAATTGTTGGCAAGTCACCTCCAGATGCCACCAACTTTGGAGAAAGTACGATCCTGCTGACACCCTGATTTTGGACTTCTAGCCTTCTTAACAATAAATGAGACGATAAATTCCTGTTGTTTAAGTCAACCAGGCTATGGTACTTGGCATGGCAGCCCTGGTAAACTAAGACACTGTTGTCCTGAAAATTTAAAATCAGTAAAACTAGTTATTGATAAAACTCTTTAAGACTAGAATCAAATCTTTTTCTCTGATTCTCCCATAGAATTTATCACAGGGCCTTATATGAGTATTCAATAAATGTTTGCTAAATGTATAGGGTATGTCTATTTCTTTTATCAATTGCTCTTTATGAATTCAAATTTTTTCAACTATTGAATATATTATTAGAGAGAAATAACTCAACAACTTTATCATCTTCTTAAAGTACAAGAAGATATTTCATTCAATATTTAAGAAAACCAACCAGTTGACATTAAAAGACTAAACGAAAGACTCGCCTTTCTTCTTTACCCCCAGAATCACAAAAATATATTCAGTAACAATATTAAGGTGACTCCTGCAACTGATTTTTTTTTTGGTGTATTGTCTATGCCAGTATGAAAAAGCTGCCAAATGTAAACAAAATGATTCCTCAGCTGAATCAATAGGGGCTTTCTACCATTAGATGTTAGCAGCAATCTCTCTCTGCCCACCTGATGACCAGTACAACACATTTCTGAGACAACCAGTGCCCTAGGTGGCCTTGCACTGAACAAATCAAACCCTGGCTTGCATTGGACATGTGCTTGCACCAAAGAAGTCACCCAGAACCAGCTCACAAGACGACAAGCAATAATCACTTTAAAGTTACATGCAATTCCTATGCATCATTTAAGTGGAATTTAATTTACCTTTTCAATATTTCTGCAAAGCCATTTATCTTTCTCCAGCTATGCGGCAACTCCAATCAGTTCTCCCTTCCAACATCAATGTTTCTTAGCTGAGAACAGCATCTACTCTCTCTCTAATTTACCCCATCCTTCAAGGTCTAGATCAAAGCCCACTTTCTCCATGACAATTTCCTCCAATGCTTTGGCCACATATTATTTCTTAAATAGATTGCCTATAGAACTTATTAGATAAAATACTTATTTGTCATTTAGTCTCACATTTGAGTGCTCCCATGGTGCTTAATCTGTATAAGGTACTCAATAAATAGCTATTGAACTGAAGTAATAGTTTGAGATTTCAAACAGTAGCTGCAATGAATATTATTCTTTCTAAGAAACTAGAATTATACCTATAAATTAGAAATTTCATCCTCCATGATTTCAAATGGATGCTGTTTATCTGGAAAAGTGACAGAGTATAGCCAGAAAAGATAATCATCTAAATACAATTTGTTTTCCATAGCCAAAGTAAAGTACAAATTTGGGAACTATCTGTATTAAAAAGAGACCTACAATTATTAGACAATACAACAGCCATCTACAACAACTTAAAACTTCTAGAACCATCTTAAATAATTGAGCCTTCTCATCACTTAAAAAAGTCATATTTTTTATTTACTTACAAACCTAACACAAGGATAGTTTCAAGTGGTTCAAGTTCTGAAATAGTTCCTAATCATCAAACACATATTTTAAAAGTAAACATGGTAATTTTTCCATAATATTAGGATTTCCCATTGAAATGTGCTGAGTTGAAGTTATTCTTTAAAAGTAACTAATTACACTGTCCCTGATTTTCTGGGGTACCAGTTATGACTATATACTTGGAAAGAAAGCATTTTGGTTTCTCTAACAAGACAACAGAGCCTATTATGTTCAGATGAATAACCCAAACTAATGGAATCTAAACAGTTGGTATTGAGGTTACAGAAAATAATCTTTAGACTGGTTCTAAATTAAAATGCTGGTGGGAAGTAGATGTGGCTCAACTGATAGAGCTTCCGCCTACCATATGGGAAGACCTGGGCTCTATCCCTGGGGCCTCCTGGTGAAAAAGAAGAAGAGAAAGCATGCCTGCATGGCAAGCCAGTGCCCGTGCAAGTGCCCGCGTGGTGAGCCAGTGCCCGCGCTAGTGCCTGCGCGAATCCCACGTGGTGAGCCAATGTCCCATGCAAGTGAGTCACATAGCAAGATGATGACACATCAAAAGAGAGACAAGGGGAGAGTCAAGGTGACACACCACAGAAACCAGGAACTGAGGTGGTGCAATTGGCAGGGAACCTCTCTCCAACTCAGAGGTCTCTAGGATCGAATCCCGGTGAATCCTAGAGGAAAGAAAATGAGAAAAGAAGACAACACAGACAGCAAAAAACAACAGGGCGGGAGGAAGGGAAGGGAAGGGGAAAAACAAAAAATAAATCTTTAAAAATAAATAAATAAATCAAAATGCTAGGGAGTGGATGTGGCTCAAGCAGCTGAGCACCTGCTTCTCACATGGGAGGTCCTGGGTTTGTTCCTGATGCTTCCTAAAATTTAAAAAAAAAAAAAAGCTACCAGAGCTCATGGTTATATTGCTTTTAACAATGATGGTTCCTGAAAAATACTCTACTGTTTTAGGAATGCCTAAACCATTATATTATGTATTAAAATATTATAGGAGAAATCTGTCTTAAAAATCACTTATAAAACTAACAATCCTTAGTCTCAAGGATTTCTAAAAAAGGCTCAAAGTCTGATCAAGTCAAATTTTATTAATGTTCAATAAAATTATAACGCACTCTCTCAAAATTCTTAAATGCTTCTCACCCTAAAGGCTTATCAAATAAACATTAAGAAATATTAATTGTAACTCAACAGAAAGTATTACATTTGTTGCAAAAAGTAATACTTTTCTCAACAAAAAGTAATTTCTCAAAAACATGTTAGAAATGTTTCCATGAAAACAGAGCAAATCTAGGATAGGTTGGTTAGGGGGTAACATCTTAACACCTGTGTCTGGGACACCATGTTATTCTGGCCCTTACTGAACCACAGAGCTAATAAAGAAACCAGGCAGATGTGCTTGGAATAACCTTCACAACATTATGACATTCCTGTAATCTTTGGTTTCAGAAGACAAATCTCCACCAGTTTCAGAAAAAGTAAGGTCAGGAGCCAGTCTGAGTCAATATAGACCCTGTCTATGGGAAAGATCTTGTGCTATCTTTTCAGCATCACTGTCCAGGGCTTTCCTTAGCCAGTGTGAAAAACAAAGGTGAAGATAGTGGGCTTTGTAATAGAAGTTAAATGGCTTGCTATATTTTTTAAGTTGGGAAAAGGGCATGTTAAAAATTCCAGATTTTTAGATCATTTCTTGAAAAATCAGAAGTCCTGACTACATAAGGGAGAGGAACATATTCCTGCTTGACAACAAGTGGCTAGAGTTGAACAGTGATGCTCCTCTGTGTTCTCTAGTCTCCACCACTCCCTATTGTTTAACCCTGAGCAGCTTTGCCTATTTTTTTACCTGCCTTGCCCCATGGGTATTTTATTTGGATCCCCCAGTATTACAGTGATGTGTGTGAGCTCTGGAGTCAGAGTTCTCAGGCTTAAATCCTACCTCTTACTAGTTGTGTGACTGTGAGCCTGTTATTGTCCTTCCTCTTTCTTCCTTGTAATGTTTTCCTTATAATATTATAATAATTATAACTACTCTACAGGATTATTAGGGTAATTAAATATAATTCTGATGTCAAGTGCATAGCCCAGGGCCTGGCACATAGTAGGACCTCCATGTACGCATCTATTATCATGGAAAATACACAGACACACACAACTGGGGCTAGGTTGGGCTCCCTCTATTCCAACGCATCTAAGGGTACAGAGCCTCCAAGAGACTTTCGCTCCTGGGCCAAGGCAGCATGGCACAGCCCAAGTAGCACGTCTAGGTAGGTCTTAGGTGAGGTGAGCTTAATGCCCAAACTCAGTGACATAACATCATTTATGCCTGGCAGTCTCCTCTAAGGCAGTGTTTCTTGTCCCTGGCTGCACAAGAGAAACATCTAGGGGACGTTAAAAAAAAAAATACCACTGCCCAGGCCCTACCCCAGAGCAAGTAAATCAGAATCTACTGTGAGGTCTAGGTAGGTTGCCAAAGCTCCCCAGGTGATTGTAATGCACCAGCAGGGTTGAGAATCACTGGTGGATGACACAGATAGCAACAGCCGTACCCAGCAGCACTAAGACTTTCAAAGATTCATTCCAGAAGGTCAGAGTTTTAAGAGGAGCAGCTTAGAAAGCTTGAAATTTCAGAAAATACTGGTCCATGTAGCAGGGAATATTCATTCTGTAAACAAGCCTGCCTTTGGGTGTATCATTTGCATATTTAGAAAGATATAGGTGGCGGACTTAGTCCAGTGGTTAGGGTGTCCGCCTACCATATGGGAGGTTGGTGGTTCAAACCCGGGGCCTCCTTGACCCATGTGGAGCTGGCCCATGCACAGTGCTGATGCATGCAAGGAGTGCCCTGCCACGCAAGGGTGTCCCCACGTAGGGAAGCCCCATGCGCAAGGAGTGTGTCCCGTAAGGAGAGCAGCCCAGCGCGAAAGAAAGTGCAGCCTGCCCAGGAATGGTGCTGCACACACGGAGAGCTGACAGAACAAGATGACACAACAAAAAGAAACACAGATTCCTGTGCTGCCTACAACAGAAGCAGACAAAGAAGACGCAGCAAATAGACACAGAGAACAGACAACAGGGGTGGGGGGGGGAAGGGGAGAGAAATGAATAAATAAATCTAAAAAAATATATATAGAAAGATATAGAGACAATTTTTTACTAAATGTGCTATTTATTAAAGTGTGTCCCTACATAGGTTATTTTTTAAATGCCTATTTAGGTACATGGCCACAGCTTTAAGGATTTAATTTTAAATCTTCAGAGGGTGACCGAATTTAACAATAACACATTGAATAATTAAGGAATGACAAAGCTATTTGTACTTAACACAGACATTGCAATGGGTAAAGCCTCTAAGGCACACAATGTCTTTGCAGTCCTCATAAGGCACAGTAACAGGTACTCAAAGATGCTTTTTCAATTGGAATGACCTGCTCCCATTCTTTCCCCGTGGCCCATTCACAAAACGGCTGCTTTATCCTCATACCACAGAAAATATCTGAATAAGTCTATTTATGTAGTCATACAGTTTGGGATCCTCTCTTTTCCTATTCTTTTTATTTCCAAAATGCCACAGAGCCCACTGCTGTCCTGCATGTGCCTCCCCAAATTCTAGTCAGTGCTCCTCCCTCAATCTGGGGTGGAAGCAGGTTTAGAGCTATAGGGCTGCTGCTAATAAAAGTTGGGTAGAGTGAATGCACGCTGCAGCTGCTTCTCTGGAGACGACCTCAGGTTCCCTGCTAGAGATCTCAAGGTCCTGACCATAGAATTAAAGGGACATCCTTCTGGATAACTCTGGTGGGACCCACTCGTTCCTCATGTGGACGGTGCAGCCCCACCACCCACAGGTAAACAGCTGTCCCCAGGACCTGCCAAACACACATGCCTTGCCCCCGACATCACCCTCAAGCCAGCCCTGCAGTCTGGCTGCTCCTTTCCCTTCACATGTGTTCCACCATGCAGGGAAGAGCGTCCTTCCTAGCTCTCTTTCGGTCTCCGCACTTGGGAACCTTCCTAGGGATTCTCTGCCTCTCATGTCAGGATTCACAGGCCGCCCTGCTTCTCCATGAGAGGCTTGGTGTTCAGAGCAAATAGTGTTTTACCATTCCTGACTACAGGAAAATCAAGCTTCACACATAAATCACCACACAAACTGCTATAGTATTGACATTAGATCCAAAGTGAAATACTTTTTCAATAATTCATTAGGTTTTTTTCAGAGAAGTTGATTGAAATCCACTGCAACGATACTAGTTTTCACATTGAGCATCATAAAAAAACTACATATATTAAATTAAAATGAAAACACATGGCCAGTGGAATTAACATTTACAATGTGACATCATGACATTAGAAATAATCCTTAAGCAGAGCAAAGCCAAATTTCCCATGAAGCTATATCTTTACCAAAAACATCCCCTTTATTCTCCTCCTCTAAACTGAAATCTGTTAATTAGCTTGGCAGTAAAACCGACCAAATGCTGATGAGGGCTCACAATGCTATTGTGTTTGGCTTTAAAAACGAGTCATGATTAGGAAATCAACATGGGAACCAGACTTCAGACATCCAAAAGCATTTTCTCTGCCTAGAAACTGGCAAGAACTTGCTGTGTTTTCTCTGCTTCCATGTCTTGCTGCTCTGGTCACTAGAACAATGTGGTTGCTATGAAAGGAAAAACAACTTCTGCCTTGAGGCAGGGCTTGAATGAGACTGAAAGCTGCTGTGTGGGGACCTGGGTGGGCCTGGGCTCACTGCCTGCCTCTACCTCCCCTCCCAGGGACGGTTTCCTCCTCGCCTCACTTTGCAGCTAAGGGTCTTCAGCATTTCCTCTTCCGGGAAGCCTGGGAATGACAGTTTTCATGAAATGAGCATGACCTAGAAAAGTCCGTGGCATGACCCGCTTGCGCACTTGGGAGATCCTCAGCTGTACTTCCCATCGTAAAGAGTTTGAGCTCCTGTTTGTTAAAGCACAGCTTGAACTAGCGGACATGCCGTCTTCCAGCCAAACAGTAATAGACCTTTGGCACTGAACCACTCCAGCCCCAAACATCTTGCCTTTCTCCACGCCTCATGTATTCTATTTTACCAGAAGTTGTTAAGTAAATCAACAACTCGCAGTAATTATTTCATTTAATGGGGCATATACTAATCAAACTACACACACAACAGATATAAAAATGGCTATATGCACACATAGTGGCATGACATAGTGACAAAGTGCTCTGGCATAAGAGTCCTAGAACTTGGAACACAATGCTACTACCACCACTTTCTCTCATAAATTGTTTTGCTGTTCAGTTAAAAATATACCACTTGACAATCATTTATCAGATACTGTGCTAGCCTCCATGACAAATAAACCACAGAGTCTGTATTCACAGAGCTTATGATCCAGTGAGGGACACTGCTATGTATATAAATACTTGTAATAAAATGTGTAAAAAGGAAACTTATTTTCAGGTTCAGAAGAACAGAAGATGGAGTGATCAGTTCTTCCTGAGAGTGGAAAGGGTGATTCAGAAAGGCTTTAATTAGAAGCAGAGACCTGATGAGGGTTCTGAAGAAGGTACAGAAGTTCTTCAAGGTGATAGGATTTGGAAGAACCCTCAAGACTATGGGAGCAGGAACAAAGGCAAGAAGATACAAATTCCTAGAGGAGTGCTGAGCACAGAGGTAAATGTTTGGAGTACCTGTTACATGCCAGGCCCTATCCTAAGGTCTTCAGGGGTATTAACTCAGTCTTCAAAACCATACTATTCCATAATGTATCTACCAATACACTAGTATTAAGGGTATGAAAAGTGAATGGAAGTAGAGATTAAGAACCTCTTCTATGCTCTCACAGGTCCAAGCAATGTGGATCCAGAACCCACAGCCCCATTCACAGTTGAGGGGGCACTCGATAATATTTAATGGATAATCAATGAGTGAATAAATGAATACTAACTTGATTTCTGGAGCATATATTTGAAAAGCTGGACAGAAGAGAGAGGATGAGATGAGGCTGCAGCTGGAAATCGGGTAAGGGAGGGCTCATAGAAGACTGTCTATGCCAGCTTAACTGCTTGGAACATATCCTGTAGACGGTCTAGGCAAGGGAATATGGTCATTTATCTGAATAGAAAGCTCCATATCACAGCAGTAAGAGGGATTTGAGTCAAGAATGGAGGCAAGAACCTCGATTGGGAGGCTATTACAATACTCGAGTATGCACACCTTAGAGTATGAACTAAGAGAGAGTGAAGATGTAGAGATGACAGCTCTTAGAAAACACTATGCATTCAAGCATCACTGAGCCAGCACTGGGTAAATGCACAGGAGCCTGCAGCCATGCGTCGGAAGAGGTGGCTTAAAGGTAGTGTCATGGATTAAACTGTGTCCCCCGAAAAGATATCCTCATGTCCCAACCCCCAATTCTGTGAATGTGAGCTTAGTCTGAAATAGGATATTTGGACACGTTGTTAGTCAAAATGAGGCCAATTATCACAGAGCTCTCCTACAGAACAACTGGCTGCTTGGGGAAAGGGAGTGCTGACTGTAGGATGTATAGTACAGGGCCCATGATTGCAAAGAAACCATTTCTTTCACTAGGGAAGAGGAGATATTTGGAACCCTGTACACAGGGGAATTCCCAGGGTCACACACACATCCCCAAGACAAGACACATGTATAAAAAGGACCAGGAAGGCTCCTACGCTCTGACCTGGAGCTATTCTCTAAACTCAGTGTTGAAGTGAGGAAGGCATTCGCATGGGTCTCTGCAAATACTGGGAAGGGTGGCATTTTTTCCTTTCTCTTATTATTTTTATTTATTAGCTCCTGGCATTCAAGGAAAGTTCTGTCATAATACCAGCTGGATACAAGCTTAAAAAAATAGATACCTTAGAGTCTAAATTCCAGTGATGACACACTAAAATATCAAAATGTCCAGGTTTCAAGAAGATTATGAAACATACAAAGAAAGAGGAAGCTAGGCCCAGGCAAAGAAAATTAAATCATCAGAAAACAACAACTAGGAGAATCAGACCCAGGACATTCCACACAAAGACATTTTAAAAAATGGTCCTAAATATGCTAAAAGAATGAAAGGAAAATACAGGGAAAAAAAACTAAAGGAAATCAGGGAAACAACAGATGAACACAAAAGGAATATTAATAGGGAGATGGGAATTATGAAAAGGAACCAAACAGAGCTGAAGACCACAGTAACAGAAATGGAAGGGAAACGGACTTTGGCCCAGTGGTTAGGGCGTCCGTCTACCACATGGGAGGTCCGCGGTTCAAGCCCCGGGCCTCCTTGACCCGTGTGGAGCTGGCCCATGCGCAGTGCTGATGCGCGCAAGGAGTGCAGTGCCACACAGGGGTGTCCCCCGCGTAGGGGAGCCCCACGCGCAAGGAGTGCACCTATAAGGAGAGCCGCCCAGCGCGAAGGAGGGAGCAGCCTGCCGAGGAATGGTGCCGCCCACACTTCCCGTGCCGCTGATGACAACAGAAGCGGACAAAGAAACAAGACGCAGCAAAAAGACACAGAAAAAAACAGACAACCGGGGGAGGGGAGGGAAATTAAATAAATAAAAATAAATCTTTAAAAAAAAAAAAAAATGAAATGGAAAATTCCCTAGAAGGGTTCAAAAGCACATTGGAGCTATTAGAAGAAAGAACAGCAGATTGGAGCAGTATGAATTTGAAGATAAGACAAATGAAACCATCCAGTCTAAGGAACAGAAAGAGGAAAGAATAAGAAAAGTAAACAGAGCTTATAAAACCTATGGGACACTGGAGCAGTTTGGTGTTATTTATGAATTCCAAAAATAGATATTGGATTATGTTCATAAACTGGTCTGTACCTGGGCATGATTAAATTAATGATTAGGGCTTTGATTAGGCCACCTCACTAGGGTGATAAGTCCCTACCCTTTGGTGGGTAGGGACTCACAGATGACCGACATGGCAAAGGACAGAGTTGGAGTTTTGATGTTGGAGCTTGATGCTGGAGTTTTGAGCCACAGCCCGGGAAGTAAGCAGACAGAGCAGCAGAGCAGCTGAGGCCAGAGAGAATCAAGCCCCAGGGAGAGAGACAAAGCTAGTTGCCTGATAGTCTACAACTGACCTTGTGGAGAGAGGCATAGCCAGAGCTGACCTTGTGGAGAAAACAGAGGAGCTGAACCCAAAGATAAATGAGCCCCAGGAAGAGAGGAACCCAGGAAACCTAAACACTGGCAGGTATCAGCAGCCATTTTTTTACTCCAACACGTGGCAACAGACTTTAGTGAGGGAAGTAAGTTATGCTTTATGGCCTGGTAACTGTAAGCTTCTACCCCAAATAAATACCTTTTATAAAACCAACCAACTTCTGGTATTTTGCATCAGCACCCCTTTGGCTGACTAACCCAGACACTATCAAGCATACCAATACATGCAATGTGGGAGTCCCAGAAGAAAAAAAGGGGCATAGAGAATATTCAAAGAAATAATGGCTGAAAACTTCCCAAATGTCATGAAAGACATGAATATACACATCCAAGATGCTTAATGAACTTCAAACAGAATAAACCCAATTAGATCCACAACGCACCATGTTATAATCGAACCGTCAAATGCCAAACATAGAGAATTCTGAAAGGGGCAAGAGAGAAGCAATGTCTCACATACAAGGGAACCACAATAAGACTAAATGCTGATTTTTCATCAGAAACCATGGAGACAAGAAGGCAGTCGGAAAACATTTTAAATGCTGAACGCAAAAAATTGTCAAACAAGATTTCGCTATCTGGCAAACCCATCTTTCAAAAATGAGGGAGGGATTAAGACATCTCCAGATTAAAATAAAAGCTGAAGGACCTCATCGCCACTAGACCAGCTCTGCAAGAAATGCTAAATGCTCTATGAGTTGAAGGAAAAGGACACTAGATAATTGACTGAAGCCACGTAAAGAAATAAAACTGTCTGGTTACGATGACGACAAGGATAAATACAAATACCAGTATTACTGTATTTTTGGTTTGTAACTCTACTTTTTACTTCCTACAGGATCTAAAAGGCAAATGCCTTTTACATTGATTAATGATGGTAAATCAATGGTTTGGGGCTCAAATGTATAAATATATAATTTGTGACAAGAACTACATAAAAGGGGGTGGAGGGATATAGAAACATAGTTTATGTGTGCTATTGACTTTAAGTTGGTATGAAAGCAAATGAGATTGTTCTAGATTTAAGACATTACTTTTAAGCCTCATGGTAACCACAAATATCACAGAACGTGCAAAGTCATAGGGACAGAGAGTAGAGTACGTGTTACCAGGGGTGGTGGCAGGGGCAGGGGCATTGGGGAGTTTATGCAAAATGAGCGTCGGGTTTCTGTTCAGGATGAAGGGAAAGTTCTAGTAATGGATGGTGGGAGGGTTCTGAACATTGTGAATGTGATTAATCCCACTGCTAGGGGTTGGGATGGAAGATTTATATTTCTACAATTAAAAAAATAATGATTCCTTAAAGAGATAACAAAAATTAAATGCAATACATGATATGGGACCTAAGAATGGAGGAGAAAAGTCTCAAAAGGATATTACTGGAATGTAAGAAAAATTGTAATATAGAATATAAGCTTTATGTCAATGTCAAGTTTCTTGAATTTGATAACTACACTTAAGGGGATTACATAAGTGAATATCAAGTATATATGAAAGTACTATGCGTTCAAGGATTGTGATGTGTCAACCTGCTCATAAATGTTCATAAGAAAGATAGAGATAGAATAATATGGCAAAATATTAAAATTAGTGGATCTGGATATCAGCAGGGATGGGATATGTTGGATTTCTCTGTATGCAGGTTTATACTCTTTTTGCAACTGTTCTGTGAGTTTGAAATTATTTCAAAATAAAGTTTTTTAAAAATGGATAAGGCCAAACTGGATTAGGGTGGGCCCTAAAACAATAGGACTGGAGTCCTTATAAGAAGAGGAAATTATATACACAGACAGAAAGACTGATACAAAGAGAGAGAGATGGCCATATGATGAAGGCAGAAACTGAGTCATGCCGCCACAAGCCAAGAAACACCACGGACTGCCCGCCACCCACCAGGAGCCGAGAGAGAGACACTGAATTCATTCTCCTCACAAGAGGAAGCACTGCCCACCTGCCTGGACCAGCATGCTCTACACATGGGCATGAGGGGTGGGCCACAATAGCTTCAGGTACTGTCCTGTCCTGCTATTGCTGTCAGATTCCTTTATGGGCCTTAAATATATGTATTTATACTCTGGAACTGAAATATATTTACCCGCATGGTCTAGTTGTAAAGAAAGTCACACTGCATTGCTATGGACAAAATCCCCACATCAGAATCAGGAAAAATCAAAGCAATATTAAAAAGAAGGAAGCATGGTCCTACTGAGACCTTGATATTGGACTTTTAGCCTCCAGAACTTTAAGAAATAAAGACAACTTTCTGTTGTTTAAGCAAACTTATCTCGGGTAGTTTGTTATAGCAGCCCTGGAAAACTAAGACAGTTAGCTTTTAATATTTTTTCATGAAAGCCCTTTAGGACTGAGGGCAGGGTGAAACAGAGTTTGTTTCTTTCACCATGAATTCACAATATATGCAGATACCAAACAGTATGAGGATACCAAACAATGTTTTAGAATAGGTTCTCATTGTAAGTAATGCTTGTTTTTGAAGAGGAACACAAACTTTTGGAATTAGCATATATGTTTAAACACACACACAAACTATGGTCTATGTAAAGTAAATATTCTGCAGATTCCTTTCAGTACTGTCTTTCTAAAGGGATCAGGGAAAGGGATACAAATTATAGCTTAATAAATTTTGATTTATTAGAGGAGCTATAAGTAACCATAAAAATAAGTCAGAAAATAGTTAAGTGTCAGAAACAAGGAAGAATGTTCTATGTGGGTTTAAAGGAAGATGGAATCCCTTGCCATTGTGAGGATCAGAGAAAGCTCCAAAAAGTAGGAAGCATTTTAGACTGGCTTTGAGAGGCTATGTGTATTGGAAAGGAAAGAGGCAAAACAGTGTGAGCTGTTCTTACACATAAAAATATAAGGCTCTTAGCGTGATCATTATCACCTCCCACAGGGTGCTCTACTGAATTCACAAATAAAATGCACGTTTTATAACATTGTCCACATAACAAATGAAGATTCTAATATTTCTCAATATTTCTTTCACTAACGGTCATGTTATCATCCATCAATTGCTACCTGAGGGGGAAGCAACCTGTTGTAGTGCAAACAGTATGGGCTTTGAAGCCATAATAAGAGTTAAAATGTGCTAGCAGACTTTTATTAAGCATCTACTATGTGTCAGACATATGGAATCCTTACACACAAAAAAACTATCAGGCAGTTTTTATTATATTCTCACTTTTAGATGGGGAAGCTGAGGCATGGTGAGATTATGTAACATCCCCAAAGTAACACAGCTAGAAAATGCCAGAGCTAGGCTCACGTAGGTTAACCTCCATCTGTTCACTGGTAAAAGGAAGGGTGAATAAAAATCCCACCATCCAAGTTTGTAGCTAGGAATAAGCAAGACATGGTGTATACTGAGCATCAGTCACTTGTGGCTGATTAGTACTGAACACATTGCAGTTTAGCAAGTAGTTTACTTCCTGCCAGTAAACCCTCTAATAAAACTTCTCAGCACATAGCCCTTCCTCATGCCCAGTTCTTGGTGGCTTCAAGGATTCCTAAGTGCAATCCAGCTGAGGCCACTTGGTTAACACTTCTTCAGGGTGTCAAGAGGGTCTGTATTTTACACTCTTGGACATTTTCTAGTGACACTGAAAGTCATCTATGTAAAACTCCCACCATTTCTACAACATTCCTGACAAGTCAGCATCCATCTGCACTTGACCACTCCCAAGAAGAGAGCTCATTATCTCAGAGGTATTTATTCCAATGTTGTTGGCTTTTCTATTTACAAAGAAAATTATTAGACAGATCTTCATCCTCCATGAACTTCTACTTAGTGGTTGACACCTACTCTATCAACAGCTGCCTTGTCTCCTTTACTCATTTACAGGGAAAATATTACTAGTTACATGATCTGTTTTGCCTGCAGTCTTGTTTCTAGATCTTTTACCCCCGTGGATAACTTCCCCTGACCATTTACTTTTCTATAATTGTTTCTTTTAAAAGATGGCAGCCAGAATGAAATGAAATGCCTCCATGGAAAGTAGAGAAAAACCTCACCTTCCTTTTTCCAGGTCTTCCTGGTAAATCAACATTTGCTCCTTTAACAGTCTCATAATATTGTTCACTTATGATAGGCATTAATTTAAAACAACTAATACCTTTTACTCAAGAATTGCAGGACTTTGGATTTATGCTTTTAAATTTTACTTTCTCATTTTGAGCCCATTTTACCTTCCTATCAAAATCATTGCATTAAAAAATTCCATTTACAATAGCAACTAAAAGAATCAAATATTTAGGAATGAACTTAACCAAGGATGGAAAGCACTTGTATTCAGAAAACTATAATGTATTGCTAAAAGAAATTTTAAAAGACTAAATAATTAGAAGAACATTCCATGTTCATGGATTAGAAGACTAAGTATCAAGATGTCAATTCTACACAAATTGATATACAGAGTCAATGCAATCCCAATAAAACTTCCACCAGCATTTTTTAAACAAATGGAAAACACAATTACCAAATTTATCTGGAAAGGTAAGAGGCCCTGAATAGCTGGAAATATCTTAAAAAGGAAAAGTATAGTTGAAGGACCCTCATTTCTGACATTAAATCAGTGGTACAAACAGTGGTAAAAACAGCTACTGTGGTAAAAAAAAAAAAAAAAAAAAAAAGCACAGTATTGGCATAAAGATAGACACACAGACCAATGGACCCTAACTGATGGTTCAGAAACAGACCCTCATATCTATGGCCAAGTGATTTTTGACAATCCTGTCAAACCCAGCTGGGACAGAACAGTATATTTAACAAATGGTGCTGGGAGACCTGGATATCCATAGTCAAAAGAAAGAAGAGCCCTATCTCACACATTATACAAAAACTAACTCAAAATGGATCAAAGACCCGAAAATAAAAGTAAGTACCATAAAGCTTCCAGAAGAAAATGTAGGGAAACATCTTCAAGATCTGGTGGTAGGTGGTGGATTCTTAAACCTAACACTGAAAGCACAAGCAAGGAAAGAAAACATTGATAAATGGGACCTCCTCAAACTTAAACACTTCTGTGATTCAAATGACTTCATCAAGAAGGTAAAAAGGCAGCTTACTCAATGGGAGAAAATATTTGGAAACCACATATCTAATAAGTGTTTGATTTCCATTCTATATAAAGAGATCATACAACTCAACATTAAAAGAGCAAGCAATCCAATTTAAAAATGGGCACAAGATTTAAATAGACATTTCTCCAAAAAGGAAACACAAATGGCCAAAAAGCACATGGAAAAAATGTTCCATATCACTAGCTATTAGGGAAATGCAAATCAAAACAATAATGAGATATCATCTAACACTGTATAGAATGGCCATTATTAAAACCAGACAACAATAAGTGCTGAAGAGGATGTGGAGAAATAAGAACACTCCTTCACTGTTGGTGGAATTGTAAAATGGTGCAGCCTCTGTGGAGAAGTTTGGCAGTTCCTCAGGAAGCTAAATACAGAACTGCCACAAGATCCAGAAATTCCTGTACTAGGAATATATCCAGAAGAACTAAAAACTATGACATGAACAGACATCTGCACACCGATATTCATAGCCATGTTATCCACAATTGCCAAAAGATGGAAACAACCCAGGTGTCCATCAACCAATGAATGGATAAACAAAATGTGGTGTATGTATTCGATGGAATACTATGCTGCAGTAAGAAGAAATGAAATTGGGACACATATGATAATATGGATGAATCTTGAAGACATTATACTAAGCAAAGTAAATTAGACGCAAAAGGACAAATATTTCATGGTCTCATTAATATGAACTAAATACAAAGAATAAACACTGGAGTTAAAACCTAGATTATAGATTATTAGGAAATAAGAAGAAGGTTGAGAAGAACTCCTGATGCTAATGTATGTAGACATTTTAATTAACTTGACTGTAAAAGCATGAAAATGGATAGAGTTGATGGTAATACATTATAGTGAGTAGCAACTGGTTTATAAATGGGATTGGGGCTGAAAAGGGTAGTCTGGGGAAGTAAATGTCAATTGAAAGAAAGCTAAAGAATAATCTAGGGACTGAATAACACAGTGAACCCAGAAGTGGAAGGAGATTGTGGTTGATGGTATAAATGCAAGAGAGTCCTTCTGTGAGCTAGGGCAAATATACATCACTATTGCAGGGTGGTGGGAATGTGGAAAAGTACAGGAAAACTATAACTGGTGTGACCTATAGACTATGGTTAACAGCAATACTATAATATTCTTGCATCAATGCCAAAGATGTACTGTGTTGATAATGGAGGTGTATGGAAAAAGTATGCCAAATGCATACTATGGACCATGGATGGTAGTAATAGTCTGATGATATTATCTCAGAATCTGTAACAAATGTTCTACCATGGTGTGGTGTGTTGGTGAAGGGATGTTGTATGGGAATTCTACACATATGTACGATTGTTTTGCAAGTTCACAACCTTTGTAATAAAAATACATTTTTTAAAAACAGGATGGGTTGGGGGAAAAATACACCAAATGTAAGATAGGGAATATAGTTTGTAGTGATATTTTGACAATACTATTGCATAGTTTGTAACAAATGTTTCACAACAATGCAAAGTGTTGCTGGAGGTACAATGTATGAGACACCTGTATAATGTTATGTATGTTTATTTTGTAAGTTCACAATTTTTACCATACACTTATTGTTTATGTATGTTCATGTATGAATGATAAACTTCATAAAAAAATATTTTAAAAAATCATTGTGTTGCTTGATTCCATTATCTACCACATTAGCAGTTCTCCCGTCCAGTTGTCCTCTATGATTTTACCCATGTCCTTGAATAGAGAGAATAAATGAAGAAAATCATGAACAGTGCCCTTCAAACATGACTGGCTTCCCTGGTGGGGTGAATGTCACAGGAAGAGGAGGCTGGACTCCTAGGTCCTGGCAGTGAGAACAGTAAGGTAGTCTACCTCATTTCCATGCTGAGCTCTAAGCAAACAGAACTTCCCACTGTTGTCTGATCATGCCCAGTCTTTCTTAGCTCTGTGCCTTTGCATTATGTACCCCTTTTACATAAAGAACCTTCCCTTCCAATTCTCTGCTCAAATACCTATTTTTCCTTAATTCCCAATTCAAATTTTATCTGCTTTCTGGATTTTCCTAAACAGAACGAGTTGCTCTGCACTTCCTTTGCTCACATATCTACTAAATGCCATATTATAAGTATCTGTCTACACATCTGGTATTCCCAGTAGATTGCAATCTCCTCCAGGGAAGGGACTTTGAAGGACACAGAGTAGTATTCCCTTCCAGAAAAGGGAACTTGAAGGACTCAGTAAATGTCTGCTGAAGAAATAAATGAATGGAAAGATGCAAGAGACATCATGGTATTTTTAAATCATACTAACAATTAAAGAAGCAACGATAAACCAACATAGAAAGTGTATGGCATTTGTTTGTAAACATATATATTATTTTAAGCCTGGTAGTTGAAAAGATTCTTTAATCTTTTTATATATCCTGATTCTTCAGAGTTAAAGACCACAAACACAAACCACAAACTATAAAACCATCTGACATTCATTTGAATCCCCAAGTCACTTGGAAAAAAAAGTCAGGCATTTTGAAATCAAAATTTTTCCATAGGGTATTAACACTTCAGTGAATGTGTTAAGGTGAAAATAAATCAGACCTGGTTTTTTGGAATAGTTTTATCATTGTAAATTTTAAGCAAATAGCCCAAATGTTACACCAAAGAGGCAAAAAAGAAGGAAATTCCTCCACTTGATGAGATGTGAAGAAAACGAATATTGTAATTTTAGTTCTCATTAATGTACCTTACAGTAATTAATATTATACATCTCTAGGCACATAACTCATCAAAATAGAAAATATGTGCTCTGATATTATTTTCAAGTATATACACCAATATATTAGTTCCATCCTAACAAGTGATTCACTAAAGCTTTAAAACCTTAAGTATAATAATAGTATATAAAAACTTAAGTTGTTTACTAGTATCATTATAACAACCAAAGTAAATTCATTTCTCACACTATTTGCAAAGCAAAAAACAATAGCTCTGGGCAGATGAAATATTTTCCAATAAGCTGTTATTAATTCAACAGGAATGTTGAATTGAAAGGACATTTCCTATTTTTGTTTTAAATACTAGAGTATAAACTCTATGGTCAATCAGATTTTTTAAAAAGAGGAACAGCATATATGCTTTAAAACTTCTAAATAATCATCAAGATATTTCCTGAGAGTCTACAAACTCTGTTATACATTATGGTAAGATAGAAACAAATATAAAATCTAGTCATTATTCTCTAGACTAGTTTGTAGTTTACTTCTAGAGTTAAAACTAACAAATACAAAGCAGTAATAAAAAGATTCAAATACCACCCAGGAGAAAAGTATACATACGTTTACCAGAAGTCATTTGTATAAAAATGTTAATGGCAGCATAATTCATACTATTTGTTTTTATTTTTAGATTTATTTTATTTATTTCTCTCCCTTCCCCCGTTGTCTGCTCTCTGTGTCCATTCGCTGTGTGTTCTTCTGTGTCCGTGTCCGTTATCTGGCGGCACTGGGAAACAGCATCTCTTTTTTGTTGCATCATCTTGCTGCGTTACCTCTCCGTGTGTGCAGTGACACTCCTGGGCAGGCTGCCCTTTTCTCATGTGGGGTGGCTCTCCTTGCAGGGTGCACTCCTAGTGTGTGGGGCACCCCTACATGGGGGTGCCCCTGCATGGCACGACACTCCTTGAGTGCGGCAGCACTGCCAGTGGGCCTGCTTATTACATGACCAGGAGGCCCTGGGGATTGAAGCCTAGATCCTCCATATGGTAGATGGATGCTCTATCAGTTGAGCCATGTCTGCCTCCCAATTCATAACATTTAAAAACTAGAACCCACCCAAGTGTCCATCAATAGTAGAATGGATACACTGTGATATAGACACAAAATGGATGTCTTTAGCAATGACCAGTGTTAACTATCACTATACTTAATAATTATGGATAAATTACACAAACATAATGATGAATGAAAGATGCCAGAAACAAAAGACTACAAAATGCATAAGTCAATGTATATAAAACCCAACACCAGGAAAAACAAATCTGTATGTTATTAATAGAAGTCAGGGTGAGTGTTATGCTTGAAGAGGGCAGGCACAAACAGGGACACTTTTGGTGAATGGATTCTGGAGTTCTGGTAATATTCTGTTTCTTGATCTGGGTGCTAGTTACACAGGTTATTCAACTTGTGAAATCTGTTGAGCTATGCACTAATGATTTACACATTTTTCTATATACTATATGTCTTGGTGTGCCAGACTGCTATGATCAATACCACACAATGGATTGGCTTAAACAATGGGAACTTATTGGCTCAGTTTGAGGCTATGTGAAGTCCAAAATCTAGGAGTCAGCAAGGCCATGCTTTCTTGCCGAAGTCTGTAACATGCTGGTACTAGCTGCCAGCGCTTCTTGGGGCTCCTTCGATTTTATCCCTGCTTTACATCACGTGGCCATATCCTCTCCTTTCTATCCCAGGTTCCATTGAATTCTGGCTTCTTCTGTGGCTTTTGCTGTTTAAATTTTTTCTGATTATAAAAGACGCCAATAATCCAGATTAAGGCCTATCCTCAATCATTGGGGCCACACGGTTCCTAGATTAACCTCTTCAGCAGACCCTATTTATGATGTGTCCATATCCACAGGAATGAGGATTAAGATTTAGAACATGTGTAAACTGGGGTACAGAATTCACTCTACCACACATTATGTTTCAGTTATCTATTGTCGACTAACAAACTATCCTACAACTTAGTGATTTAATACAACCATTTATTTTTCTCACAACTTTGTGGGTCAGGAATTCTAGCAGGAACAATCTAAGTACTTCATCTCTGCAACATGTGGCATCATTGGGGTGGCTGGAGATCTAATTCTAAGATGACTTCCCCCCTCACAAGTCTGGTGCCCTGTGTCTCCTGGCTCCTCTCTCTCCCCCTACATGGTGATCCTGACTTCAGAGCCTTTCTACATGGGCTTCTAGAGAAGTCACACTTCTTATATGGCAGCTGGCATCAGAGCACCCCAAAAGTGAGTCTGCAGAGAGACGAAGGCAGAAGCTTCTAATGACCTCGCCTTGGAAGTCATTGGTCAACAGAAAGTTACAGGGCCAGCCAAAACCAAAGAAAGAGGACAGACATAAGCCATGACTGTTGGGATGTGCAGTTCAATGGGAAGCCAACCTTGGGGACTATTTACTACAGTGTATGAAAGGCTTAGAAAATATAAGAAGGAATTCATGCATTTGTTTAATTAAAAACCAGTTACTAAATTCCTGGTAAATACTAAAGAGAATAGATGAATAAGATGTGGTTGAAAGGATATAATTACATGCTAATATATAACATTTAGGCACTGCTTTCCCACCAACACACATGGATATCCATCCAAATGTTAGCCTGATGTTGCCCTCGTTTATTCCTATATTCAATTTATTAAGAGACTACTAGGCACTTGGAACTGTAGGAGAATAAAAAAATATATACACTAACATTTCCTTGTTTCATTTTAAATGCATTTATTCATTCATTTTTCAGTACTTACTCTAGGACAGGCACTGCATTAGGAATTATGGGGAATATAAATGTGAAAAAGTCACAGGTCCTGCCCACAGAACCTTATAGAAAAATACAATGATTAAGACACAGAGATATGAAGATCTACACCATGTGCAGGTAACAATAACTAGTTCCGTTGGTGTACTTGTTCATAATAATTCAAAAGGGACTGGGAGAGGGAAGCGGATTTGGCCCAGTGGATAGGGCATTCGTCTACCACATGGGAGGTCTGTAGTTCAAACGCCGGGCCTCCTTGACCCGTGTGGAGCTGGCCCACGCATAGTGCTGATGCACGCAAGGAGTGCCGTGCCATGCAGGGGTGTCCCCCGCAGAGGGGAGCCCCACGCTCAAGAAGTGCACCCCATAAGGAGAGCCACCCAGCATGAAAAAAGTGCAGCCTGCCAGGAGTGGCGCCGCACACATGGATAGCTGACACGGCAAGATGACACAACAAAAAGAGACAGATTTCCGTGCCGCTGACAACAGCAGAAAGCAGACAAAAAGAACATACAGCAAATGGACACAAAGAACAGACAACTTGGGGCGGGGGAGAAATAAATAAAATAAATTTTTTTTTTAAAAAAAGGGACTGGGAGACCTGGAGCAGAGAAGGCCATGAGTTGGGATTGGTGAGCCATTGCAGGGTTTTGAAAAATGGAAAAAGTAAAGTGTAGTGGTTTGGTATAGTTATGAATTCCAAAAATAGGTATTGGATTATGTTTTTAATCTGGTCTGCACCTGGGCACGATTAAGTTATGATTAGGGCTTTGCTTGGGCCACATCATTAGGGCATTGACTCCCACCTCTTGGTGGGTGGTGACTCACAGATAAAAGGCTTGGCAAAGGACAGAGGTGGGGGTTCCTAATGTTGGAGTTTGATGCTGAAGTCTTAAGCTGGAGCCGCAGGGAAAGAGACAGGGCTATTTGCCTGATTGTCTACAGCTGACCTTTTGGAAAAAACAGAGGTGCTGAGCCCAGAGCAAACTAGGAAGCCTGAACCCTCGAAGACGTGGGCAGCCATCTTGTTCCAACTCATGAAAATAAACTTTGGTGAGGGAAGTAACTTATGCTTTATGGCCTGCTATCTGTAAGCTCCTACCACAAATAAATACCCTTTATAAAAACCAACCAATTTCTGGTATTTTGCATCAGTCCAATTTGGCTGACTAATACATAAAGTAAAAGTCATATATTAGGAAAGTAAGTCTCATAACAGTGCAGGAAAGATTGAGAAGAGAGAATAAAGGCAGAAACTAGTTCAGAGTCTTCCAGAGACATGTACAATGGCATGGCTCAAGAAGAGAAAGGATAAAAAAAGAGCTAGGACAGATTCAGGAGCTAGTTCTCAGGTATTAAAGAGACTGGATGTCAAGACCAAACCTCATTCCCATTTTTACAACTGATTTAACATCTAATCATTTAGCTTCTAACATTAATAAGGCAGTAAAACTGAAAGAGACTAAAACAATAAGTAATCTGAAGCAGCAATTTTTAAAAAGACACCACTATATAACAGTCTGATGATATTATCTCATAATTTGTAACAAATGTTCCCCAACAATGTAGTGTGTTGGTGAAGGGGTGTTGTATGTACGTGACTGTTTTGTAAGTTCACAACTTCTCAAATAAAAATATATTTTAAAAATCCCTGAAAAAAAAAGGTTATCACTATACCACCTCTAGATTAGGTAAACTGACTGTCATAACTATTTACCACAACAAAGTAACATCTTCTTTGTATTAGTTTTATACATTTAGTTCCAAACAAATTCTCAGAATTTTCAGGATAGATGTTAGGAAAATTTTCTCACCCTCATACTTGGCCAACCACACTATTTTTATCTACCAAAAAAAAACAATTAAAATGTCAACTCTCTTTCACTCATCCTTTGTTACTCCTTAAATGGGAAAACTAACTCCGAAACTTAATAAAACAGAATATTTCTAGGTCGGATTTAAACTAATTGGTCTCATTCCAGGTTATAAAATATAATTTCTAGTAAACTATTTTCAGTATATGAAAAATGCTCATAAACTTCGACTTTCTAAATAAACTTTATGAGAATGCTTTAAATATGTATTTTATTTTTTAGTTTTTTAAACCTAGTTATCAGGCTGTTTCCTCTAAAGCACCACTGAAAAAGGACTTTTCAAACACAAAGTACCTATAATTTAAATTATTTTAAGAAAGCTGTTTATCAGAGTGGATCAAAGCAATTTTTATAATGATTCACCTTTTCACCAATTTGCAGTTTGTTCTAAGTGCAGAAAGGTAAATGTAAGTCTATGTTACAATTCAGAGAATATTTTCTTGGTAACTTGCACTATCTATTACCAAATACCTCAATCATCCAGTAAGATACCTAACAACAACTAAATAACAACATATGCTAGGTTCTATGAAAGATATAAAGAAAAAAATGAATTAAGTTTTACAATCATTGAATGTACCTAGAAAGTTAGAACAATCAAAAAAGCACTGCACTTGGAGTTGATACACAGATTCTATTTTCACAATTCACATTTAACTCTAATTATCAATGAGTTCTAAGGCTGTTATTAATATTACTCTTCCCAACTGTAAAGTATCCCACTTGTTTATATGTCATCATTATTATAATATCAGGCACAAATGTGATAATGCTTTACAAACTGTGATGTGCCATACAAACAATTATTACAAAAACCATATGAATATTGAAATGCTAAAGTGTGTCTTATCAACAACAAAATATAAAGGAGGTAACAGAAAGTAAGAACTGTATGGGATACATTAATAAACAATGTCACTATGGGACAGCGATGGCCTTGAATTGGGTCTTGAAAGGCAAATAGAATATGAATATTCCAGAAGTTCCAGCAAAAGGAATAGCATAAGCAGACACAGAAAGGTAAAGCAGCAATATCTTTAAATGGATTAGTGAGAAGCATACTAGCCTTACAGGAAGGATTCTTCAGGCATAGCTGGTATAAGTCTGTTTGGACAGATATGACATGAGATGGAAAGATTCAAATGAAGCAGCAGGACCTAGGGAGCCCTTTTTTTAAAATAAAGACCCTAGAATGGCAAGTTGAGAAATTAGGCTGTTCGAGCATTAGAGGGATAGGGTCTATTTCAAAACAAAAGGGAAACACTATTTTAGGATGATTAAACCTGGGCATGTTTGTTGGACAGACATCTCATTCTATTCCTTCTTTCATCATCACATCTTCCCTGAAGAAAGGAAGATTAATTCATGGAATAATCAAAAGAGAAAAAAGATAGGTAAAAAGAGAATGAGAAGCTAAGTAATGAAATATGGAAGCTAAGGTAGTAATTACAGAGTTTCATCAATGAGCCCAAGAGTTACCTGGCAAGAAGGGAAAAAAAGTTACTTTCAAACAGTAACATGGAAATGGATACAGAGTTTCTATTTGGGGGGGATGGAAAAGTTTTAGTAATGGACAGTGGTGATGGTAGCACAACCTTGTGAAGTAATCAATAACATGTAAATTGTATAGTTGGAAATGATTAGAAGGGGAAATTTTATGTTGTGTATGTTACCACCACTATAAAAACTTTAAAAAAAACATAGAAATTTACAACATAAAGAGTGAACCCTAATGTAAACTATGGACTTCAGTTAATAATATAATGCTAATAATATTGGTCCATCAGTTTTAACAAATGTATCACACTAATGTAAAGTATTAACAATATGGAAACTTGTGATGTGTGGTGGGAGGATATATGGGCACTCTTCTAAAAAATAGTCTATTTTTAAAAATACTAACATGGAGCAGCAAAGTCAAGTGCTATAGAGAAGCAAAGGGTGTAAAACTGGCACAGAGTTAAGAGAAATGGTTAAAAGATGGTCCCTGGAAAACCTCAGGAGTACATCAAGAAAGCCAGGTTGGGAACACTTTCAAACAGAGCATGAAAGCAGAATAATGCAAGCAATAAATACAGTAATGTGGTCAAGGAGCCCAAAAGCTTTGGGAGAGAATTTACACAGTGATCATAAAAGACAGTGATGGAGTGGACATCATCATCACAGGGTTCATAGAATGGAGGAATAAAATATGGATTAGAGTGGACTTACTTTTATTCTACTATAGAACTATTGTGCCTCTAGCAATGGAAGAAATTCTATCATTGATGTGGAGACAGTAACCATGGTAGTTGCTGAGGGCAGGGAGAGGGAAGAATAGATGTGATGTGGGGGCATTTTCAGGACTTGGAGTTGTCCTAAATGATATTGCAGGAACAGGTGCTGAACATTATATATCCTGCCATAACCCAGTAAATGTACTGGGGGAGACTGTAAACTACAACGTCAGCTATAATCCATGCAGTGCAGCAGTGCTCCAAAATGTATTCACCAAATGCACTGAATGTGCCACAATGATGAAAGAGGTTGATGACGTGGGAGGTGTGGGGTGGGGTGGGGTGTGGGGTATATGGGAACCTCTTATATTTTTTAATGTAACATTTTTTGTGATCTGTGTACCTTAAAAAGAAAAAAAAAGACAAAAGCATTAAATAAAGAGTGAGATTCAGAGGAGGTTTTACTCATACTTCTCAACACAAAAAAGACCTGTTTTTGATGGCATCAAGTAGTATCACCAAGGAAAAAAGAAATTAGAAGATAAATAATAAAATTAAAGAAAATAAAATTTCCCCCTTTTTCATATATATTGGTATAGCCTGAGTTCCACGGAGCTCCTCAGCACACATTACTACAGGAATTATTGCAAGAGAAAACCAAGGCCTCTTACTCCTATGGCCAAAAGTAAAGGCCTCTTACAACCATGCTCTTTAATTATGCCTTTAGACATAAGGGATGACATGGAAACAAGACAAAACCATTAAGGACAATCACATCAAACAAGTGGCTTCACATAAATCAGTTTCTTGCTTTTCAGATCTCTCTGGGTATGCATACGCTTATGTTCACAAATTGGCACTTAAAAATAACCCTCCATATCTCATCACAACAAAGAATTTTAGAAAATACATCAGGCCCCTCTGGGAATCCTCCAAAGGCTTTAAAATTTTTATTTCTAAAACATCTTTATTTCCCAAAGTGCCACGCGTCCTTTCCCACCTCAACAGAACTCTCTACTAAGAATCACTTTTTTATTATTGCTTTGCTCAGACATGGGGAAAATAATTTTGTTGACTGCTTTCTACCTGAGATAAATCAAACTTTTAACAGTATCTTTTCCACTACCAGCACTTCTTATCGCCAGTTAGTAATATTACTGAGTCACCACTGGATTTGATACTGCCTTATGAATGCAGTTTCCTAGCTCATTTCAGTTTTCCCTTAGCTGCTTCTTCAATGTTTAGATACTTCTTAGGTTTATAAATTATTTTTGCCAGTATATCCCTTCTCATTCATTCTACAATCAGTGTCATCTACTCTGTTAAACTCTTAACATTTACGGATCTAGCTCAAATGTATAACCCTGTATTGCAACTCTAATACATTTCCCAATATATGATGACTATATCAAGAATTTTCCCAACAAAAGGTGTTTTAAAAGTATTTCCTTATCTTAATAAGATGTTGAGTAAAGACCATACCAATTCATTCAAAAAACATTTATGGGACAGCCAATATGTGCTAGAGCTGAGCAAAGAGCAACAAACAGTCATGAGGACCTTCCCTTCTCTACTAAGCTCACCTTCTAGTGGGGAAGCAGATGTAAACAAACATAGAATAAGATCATTAGTATGTAGAGAAATTACAGCAGGGAAGGTGGACGGGGAGTGCTGTGCTGAAGATGGAAAGGCTGCCTCTTGGAATATGGTGGTCAGGGAAGGCAGCACTGAAAAGTGATATTTGAGCACAGACCCCAAGGAAGTGAAGGGGCCAGCCACAAGGGTACCTAGGAGAAGAGCTTTTCAAGGAAAGGGAACAGTATAAAAAGGCCTAAAGCAGGAACAGTAAGGCAGGTGAGGGAAGAGTAGCAGGAAATGATATCAGAGAGGGACAGTCTCAAGGCCACTTGAAGGACCTTGGCTTTTACTCTGAAGCAGTATTTGGAGGGTTAGCAAAGAAGTGAAATGGCCTGGTAAGTTCTTAAAGAACTTCTCCAGCTACTGTATCACGCCCTGGCTATAGCAAGGCAAGGAGGCAAGTAGAAGCCAAATAGAAAACTATATGACCAAGGTGGCAGGAGTGGATGGAGGTGAAAAGTAGTTAAATTTTGACATTTTTTAAAGATAGAGCTAAAAGGATTTGTTAATGTCAGTTATGAGATGTGAGAAAAAGATTAAGTTGTCATTTACCGGCATGGGTAAGATCTCAGAAGGCTGAATTTTAGCAGGAAAAGAGTGGACTGGAAAAAAGGGGAAGTAACTGGGAGTTTGGCTTTGGCCATGGTAAGTTTCACTCCCCACCCCCCCACCCCCCCGCCTTTGTTTTTTTGTTTGTTTTTAGGAGGTACCAGGGATTGAACTCAGGACTTCTTAGGGGTGCAAAGCACGCATTCAACCACTGAGCTACACCCACTCCCCCAAGGTAAGTTTCAGGTGTCTATTAGACATCCAGGCGGTGAGGCAGATATATGAGAGTGAACTTCAGAGTGACCAGCAGGGAGTAAATGTAGGGAGAGAAGAGCAGTGATCAGAGGAAAGACTCCTGGGGCACACCAACCTGGAGCTGAAGAGCACCAGCAAAGAAACTGAGATGGCAGAGCAGAGAGTAGGAGGAAGGTCAGAGGTGGGCCATGTCCTGGAAGGAACTGTTCAAGGAGTAGGGACTCAAACATTCCCTTAGGTCAAATTAAAGGAGAAACTTAGTGCTGGATTTAACAACAGAGCAGTCACTGGTAACCCTGAAAAAGTCATTTCTGGTGGAATGGTGGAATGAAAGCCTGATAGACCTGGCTTCAAAAGAAAATGAGAGAGAGTAATGTGAATTTACTTGTATCTTCAGCCTAACTCTCCTTTCTGGTCTTAAGGTGTGGTCAATGAACTCTTCTTCCTTCTGCATGTCTGCTTTGCCATTTACCGTCATGCAGTCTTGAACATGCCATCCATGGGTTATCTCTACAATAACTGTAGCGGTAATAATATCATCTGTGTGCTACCCTTTAATACAAAGCCCTCAACATTTAGATTCATCATTTCTTACCTGTGCTGAGAAGGCAGAGGGGTGACCAAAGAGTAAAGGCTTTAAAGCAACAGCAGATATGTTGTTCTCTTGCAGGTGACAATGTTGGATTTTACCTGAACCCGGTGGTCCTGGAAAACAAGGCTAAGAAATCCCCGCCACCCACTGTGCTACTGTCCAACACAGCCTTACCAGTCTCCTTAGCGTGACTAAACCTTAGACAGGCTTCCTCTCTCTCTAGTCCCCTGACCTCCCTCACTTTGGCTCTTTCAGAATCTAGATAGACCTGGCGTCAACAATAAACGCAGGAGATAACATCATATAACTGGCATACCACCTCTGTTTCTTCCCTATTCCAACAGCCCTCTAGTCAGTCAGTCTCTCTCTTTCTCTCTTTCTCTGTTACAATAGTCTTCCTGACTCTTCTCTATTGCACAAAACTTTGAATAAAGTAATTTTTGCCTGTTTCACATGGTCAGGTGCACGATTTTCCTTTGACACAAGCCTCCAACCATTTCCTGTTCGACTGGGAAGTTCATTCCTGCATCACAGGACTGCTGTGCAGTTGATAATGTATTTAAATTCCCATCACATGGGAGTTGCCTGCCATCTACCAGTTAGTTTCCCTTTTCTAGTAAAGAGTGGCAAGACCAGAACCCACACCTCACTGCAACAAGTAATTGTCTTAACTTTCTTGCTACATAATGTCTTTTTGAAAAAAGTCTCTTTTCATAGATGTGTGTATCTGGAAAACTAGAGTAAAACAGGAAGGAAAGAATTAGAAAATCCCCAAGTACATTCAACTGCAGAAAAGAGCCTATTCTGGCTGATGATTTTGATCACTGATCATTTTGGTCAGTTCCATAATGTCTTTCTCTCTAGTGCTGGTTTTATAACTACTCCAAAAAACTCACTCCAATTTTCAACTCATGCTGTTTTCCTTCATCATTTCAGAGCTCTCTAACTTTTCAAAGAAGCAAATACAAAACTTAAAGCACATGGCCAACTTTTTAAAGGCATATTGGAAAAGCATTCCTTGGTGCAATCCTTGATTGATGTGAAGAGCATTTGATTCATTCCTCTGTGTTTCTCAACCCTACCTACACATGAGAATCAGCTGGCAAGCTTTTTAAAACACAGATTTCACCTCCGTCCACCTCCAGCCTGAGATTCTAATTAAGTTGGCCAGGAGTGAGGCTCAGGCTCCCTTGTATTCCCCACTGATTTAGTCTTTCAGACTTTGCTGAACACAATGGGTTGTTCTATCTGCAATCTCACCTGAGCCTAATACATCCATTCCTACAAAAGTCTGCCTGAATCAAGTCCTAATTCTTTGACTCCATTGCCCCAAAGCCTCTTCTAGATCCCCATTGTCTACATCAAAATGCAGATGAATTAGTTCTAAACCACTTTTTCAGATATTAAAGGTCCTCCACCATTCCTGTCCCAGGTCCCTTTATCACCCACTACTTCCTTAAAGGGACTCCTCAGTCAGATCATTTTAATAACTGTTCTGCAAAAGCAAACCCATGGAATGAGACAGTCTTTCCAACAATTCCTTTCAAAAGGATAATCTACTTAAAACCACAGGCCTTCACTCTTTTTACTAGAGAGACAGATAAATGAGAATCCCTTCGCAGTAGGTAAATTAGTAGAAGAATAGTAATTGCTAAGTATTAGATGGCACGGCCCTTGCAGTGTCAGCAGAGAGATAAGGTAAGCCCTGCCCTCCCAGTTTCAGTCCAAACCCTCTACATGACTCATTTGCAAAGCATCACAAAAGAGAGAATGATTTTCTCCTGATTTATTTTACATTTCTTACTCTGAAGTCAAAATAGGATTATTTCTTGATTAAGAAAACATGAGTTTATAGCTACTGGTGTGAGAACTCTAACTCTGAGTATTTTGGGTGTATTTTCCCAAACTGGCAGCCCTCTGTAGGAGGTTGGTGGGGCTGAGCATTGCAAAGTAAAATGTCAGGCTTTATTTGTAAATTGGCTCCATCACATACATAGAAGCATGAAAATGGATTAGGAGTATTGTTATTTTTGCTGGGATAATTAATCCCATGTTGTTGAAAGACTGATGATTATTACAGTATTTCTTCATTTGAATAGCTCTCATTTGAGGTTTTTGGGTTTGGGATTTTTTTAATCTTTGTTCATGGAGTGGGGAAGTGAGCTTGATTGCTAAACTGTAACTGGATCTTAGGCCATTTTCCATGACATTTAGAGTCTACAGCTCCAAGAAAAAGATCTCAACCTCACTCTTAACAACTGTTAATCATAATAATCAAATTAATAAACAAAACACTTTACACTTTGGTTCCCCAAAATGCAGATAAATGACTTCTCTCTTATTATTTTCCCATACTTCCTGACTTGCTGAACAAATTATAATTAACAGTGTCAACAAACAGGAGGGAAGAAACATTTAAAGGTGCCTAGATCAGAACAAATGGAGCTATCAAAACTTTAACTGTAGGCGTTATGACTGGAGTCAAGTTCAGATAATGGGTAAAAGATGCATTAACTGACCCTTTTGTTTAGAGCAACCCATTTCACCTGTGTGCACCTGGGGACATACATGAAAGTGGCAGTCCTCTCCAGAATGAACCTGCTGACCAAATGAAGAGCAACCTTCAAACAAGCTATTCGAAGGCACGTTTCCAAGCTTTTCCTAGGGGTTCATTCACCAGACTTCTCTTACTAAGGAAAGTCCTGGTGCCTGGTAAATAGTCTTCTGAGTTATACAATAAATCGTAAAACATCAATAAATCCTTCTAAATAGAAAATGGACTACAAGAGAATTATTATAAACCAACTGACTCTAATGATTAATCAACCGAGGAAATAAGGTTAATAAAGGCAGTTAAAATCTGCCTCTCCTTGGCCATTAAATATTGTCCTAATCCTTATTCTGGTGATATCATCCATCCCTCAGAAGCTATCAAAAACCTGAAGTCCACAACCTAAACCACTCCAAATCCAGGAAAACTGCCCCTGACATGAGGATCCTGAAAGAGAAATGGGGAATAGGGGGCTTGTTGAAGTCCCCTGGAAGCAGCAGACCACGGGCCAGGGAAAGGAGTGAGCAGCCAGGATGACACTGCTCAAGGCTAAAAGGTGCAGAGCTCCTGGAAGCTGCATCTTGGCTCTGCCTCTCAGACCACAGAGCCCCTCTGCTGTGTTAGCCTTAGACCCAGTTCCTTCCATCGCCCTCTGGCATGTCCAGACATTACCTTAGACTCAATTCTAAGCTCAGTCTAGCTGCCCGGTGACCACCCCCACCAAATCCCCTGTGTCTTGGTAAATCAGCATCACCAGCAGTCAGTGCTGCCTCCTCCTTCCCGGGGTGGGGGTGGCGGGTAACCTCTCAGTCTTTGGGATTTCCTTGATAGGATGGTTTTGTTGTTCAAGGTCGACTGCCCTTCACCACACCTGATAGTTTATGCTATTGAGACGACTCAGGAAGAGCCAGCCTCACCTGCATCCTTGAGGCCTGCCTAGTGACAGCAGGAAGGCCAACCCTGTGACTAGGGACTGGGCTTCGAGTGACCAGGTATCAGCCCGCCCTCCAGGGAGCAGAGGTGGGGCTGGAGATTAAGTTCATCCGCTGGGCATTGACTCCATCAATCATGCTTTCTACCAGAGACCCCAAGGAAAACTCTTGGGCACTAAAGCTCAGGGAGCTTCCATGATTGAGAAAGGATTAACACATCTCTGTGCCAAGAGGGTGACACATTCTGGGGACACAGAAGCTCACATTTGGGACCCTCCCAGACCTTGCAAGCCCTACGCATAGCTCCTTTTGGCTTCTTACCTGTATCTTCCTCACTACAATACAACTGTAATCATAAGTATAGAAATTGCAGTGAGTTCTAAGAGTTGTTCTAGCAAATTATGGAACCTGAAGGGTGGTGAGAAGCCTGGAATTTGTAGCCAGTTGGTCAAAAGTTCAGGTGGCCTGAGCCCATGAACTTGTGCCTAGAGTCAGAAGGGCAGTCTTGTGGAGGACTGCCCTTACCCAGTGGGTTCTGCAACTGACTCCAAGTGTAGTCAGAATTGAACTGTGGGAAGAGGATTTGGCTCAACTGTTAGAGCGTCCACCTACCACATGGGAGGTCCAGGCTTCAAACCCAGGGCCTCCTGACCCGTGTGGTGAGCTGGCCCACGTGCAGTGCTGATGTGCACAAGGAGTGCCGTGCCACACAGGGGTGTCCTCTGCATAGGGGAGCCCACGTGCAAGGAGTGCGCCCCATACGGAGAGCCGCCCTGCGCAAAAAAAGTACAGCCTGCCCAGAAGTGGTGCCGCACACACTGAGAGCTGACGCAGCAAGATGACGCAACAAAACGAGACAGATTCCCGGTGCCACTGACAAGAATACAAGTGGACACAGAAGAACACACAGTGAATGGACACAGAGAGCAGACAACTGGGGCAGGGAGGGGGGAGAAATAAATAAAAAATAAATCTTGGGCGGCGGACTTGGCCCAGTGGTTAGGGTGTCTGTCTGCTACATGGGAGGTCCGCGGTTCAGACCCCGGGCCTCCTTGACCCGTGTGCATGGGGGAGCCCCACGCGCAGGGAGTGCACCCCGTGGGGAGAGCCACCCAGCACGAACTAAAGTGCAACCTGCCCAGGAATGGTGCCACACACACGGAGAGCTGACACAGCAAGATGACACAACAAAAAGAAACACAGAGTCCCGTGCCATTGACAACAACAGAAGGGGACAAGAAGATGCAGCAAATAGACACAGAGAACAGACAACCGGGGTGGGGGAGAAGGGGAGAGAAATAAATAAATAAATCTTAAAAAAAAATAACTTTATAAAAATAAATAAATAAGAACTGAATTGCACTGCAGTTGGTGCTTGGAGTATACTGCAGTGTTTGCAGCTGGGGATCAGAAATTGACTTTTTTGAAGTCTTTACTGCATGTATTATTTCATTAGGTAAGTTATGCCTTTAAAGCTGGACACGCATATCCCGAACACTTTCTTGTGTTTAGTTTGGTACAAGGGCTGTTAATGTTAGGGCTGATTTTGTCAGATTCACATCACAGTCAAAACCAGTTCCACTGATAACGGATAGATAAGAAATCTTAAATTTTTCCTTAATCTGAAACAATCAGGCAGACAAGCCACAAACAGTACAAAGGAGAAGTGAATGGAAAAGATTGCAACTTTCTGTGGTAATTGTGTTTGCACTTCCTTTTAATTTTTATGATGTATTAGCCAAAGAATGGTCTCCTTGAAGAGAGTTGGAAGAAGAAAGCACATAACTTTAGCAAAATATACAGCCAGTTAAATAAACCCCTTCCCTTCAGTTATATTTCATTTAAAGCCTAACATAACTATTCACCAATTTCTATTCTGAAGTTGGTAATGACAACGGGAATAAATCTATATTCTTCTTTTGTGCTACAAATTCAGGATCCACTGAAGAAGAGGCTGCTTAAAAATGATCACTTATGAACTAACCCTGAGAAAAAAGCACGTCATCACCAGAAAGAGGTCGAGTTCCTAAATGCTATTAACAGTAAAGCAAGAAACAAGGCCCCAGGATGCAGGGAGAAGGAGTATTTTCCACAGTCCTTAACTGACCTTTCCCCTCCCCCAGTCTTTGGCAGTGCCTCCCGATGATAGTTTATTGGCCACAAGAGGCTGCATCCAGCTGTCACACTTCTCAAGGGAGTCACTTCTACAGGACCATCAGACAGGATATTGCAGGACAGGGGATTGCAAGGCATCCTTTATCCTTCCCTGTCAGGGAACAGAGACGTTAAATGAGTAAAATGTAGGCGAGCCCTTATTATGTTATCATGTAACTCATGTCTGGCATTACCTAAGGCAACTTCCATAAAACTAACTGCCTTCAAATCCTGCTGCTCCTTACAGTCTCCAAATCCCCTCCCCCAGTTTCCAATGCTTCAATCACTGGTGCTAAAGGACACTTCATTTCCAGCAGAAGCTTTTCAGTGGTCCAAAGTGCTAGGTTCCCACCACTGATTAATTCTAACATTGGCTGCAGTTCCCACTAGACACAAAGCTGCAGGGACATGAAAGTATTAGCAAAATGTGCTTCACAAAATAAGCTCCTCGGTGGTAAAACATAACCAAAAGAGGTAGACTATTTTTAGTTTGCATGTCAAAAAAAAAAAAAAAAAGCCTATTACATTAAAGTCAGTTTATTGAAAAATGACAGCTAAAGAATTAACTAAAGCCTCAAGTTTTAGTCATCACACTTTCACTAATCTGTTCTATTAACTTTCTTAGCAAAGTGCATCTGGATTTAATTTCACCTGTGAATTATAATTACACTAAAGAATTAAATAAGAGACTTGATTAGCACTTTCCTATTAGATATTGCCTGCTAAAGTTAACGATGAAAAATCAACTATTTTCAAATATTTTTAGAGACTTACAGAAAGGAGTGAATCCCTGTCATCACATTCTATATAAAACTCCAAAACACACTCTCTTTTATTCCCCTTCTGAATTTCATTTATTCCCCTAGGCCCTTACACAGGATAAAATATTATGAATTCTATTTGTTTGTCTTGTATTTCCTCATCTAGAGTGGATGCTCCATGAAAGCAGGGATTTAAAAGTCTTGTAGTCCTATTCCTGAGTCCAGATTAGTACACAATAAGTGCCCAATAAATATGCCTTTATATATTGTAATCTTTAGCATAAAGGTTCCAGAAGAATCAAAATAATCTGGATCCTATGTTCATGAAAATAATTACCAGAGAGGATAATCTTAATGCTTATTTATTAGAGGCAACTATTTAGATTGATCTGACACTCAAAATAAACAATGCTAAAAGGCCATTCACAAATGAAAAGTTACTTTTGGAGATGAGTAAAAATCATTCTTGATTCTACTTTGTGGTAATATTTTTAGATTTTTTAGTTCTTTATTTGTGAAAAAAATTACTGCAAGTTTCACTTACATGTTAAAGACTAAGAAAATTCTAGAACAACAAAGAACAAAATTAGAACTTTGAATTCTGACAGACTGAAAAAAATATATAGTGGGGGAGACATAGTACAAAATAGTAAACCTATAGGCAATTTTTTTCTTTAAATCTAGTCAAATTTTTCCCTTTTTAAAAAGTTGTTCAAGTATCCTGGTTGACCATCTGAATCTCTCTTTAAGATTTTTCTTCTATTTACCTGGTGCCATTAAAGTAGAATGTGATATCAGCAAATCCTCAAATATAGAAATATGTATTTTTAAAATCAAGAATCCATTCAGTATCAACTAAGTTCTCAAATTTTCTGATAGCCCAACTTATATCCTAATAATTAGGTCAACCTTAAGTATAATTTTTTTTAAAAGCCTCAAATTCTAAAACATATTTGCTACTTTCAAAAATTTTCAGCATTCAGAGAAAGTCCATTTTTATATGTGAGAATCACTAACTCACAGGAAAATATACAGGAGAAACATCAACTTCTGACATTAACTAAAAGCTCTTTTCATTTAACCATCACATGCTGTCTTTTGTATCATAAGCTGATAGGCCCTTGCTAATTTCCTAACTAGAAACTGAGGAAAATGCCAGTATAAGTATAACATGGCCTATTTAACAAACTTCATTCCATGAGTACCAGAATGGCAGTTACTCTCCCAAATCTATTCTATCAGAAGAAATAAATCTTGCAAACAGAACATTCCCTGTAATACTGTTCATTTTAACTATGTGATTTACTTCATTTGTGTTTAAATTATATCAATGCTTTCTACTAATTAAAGTGATCTGTAGTATATCCACTGAATGCAGAGCAAAGCCTTTTGGAGAGAAGAACATATATAGAAATACATATATTTAATTACCCCTTGCCTCAAAGAGCTTATGATTTAATCTGTATAGAGTAAACCTGAGCTATATTTAACACATAAAACCAAGGATTCAAATCTGTTATGAAGAACTGAGTTAAAAAAGTATATAGAAATCCAAAATGATCCAAGAGGAATTAAATTAAACTGAAACTAATCTCAGTAATCATATATATTAACATACAATCAATGGTAGAACTAAGGTTGTCTGTTTTTAAAAGGTTAACAGTAGTTCCTTGTTTCTGTAAGTGAGAACTACGGACTTCTGGGTAATCTTTGGCTCCTGGCTTTGCCCCCACCCCCCCCCCCCCACCCCCGTCTTGGATTGACCATAAACTTCTGTTGCTCTCTTCTTGATGGTTTGCCTGAAATGAACAACTGTTCCTTCCTGACTTCAGTGTACTTCCGGAGTCAACAAGTTCCAGCATCTGCATTTGTATTCCTAGTCCAGACTAATCACACTGTTTCCGCAATCAACAAATGTTCCAGGACAGCAGAACATCTTGAATAACTGTACAAAGCATCTATTCAGAATCCCCCCTCCCACTTACAAACCGACCAAAGTGTCCTCACATGTGTGAGTTCTAATGCTACAAGCCTTGCAGGAAATTGTGAGTTGTTGAGTTATATATGAATATGCAGTGTTTGACACATAGCAAACACCTAATAGATGGGTATATTATGCTGGAATACTTCTTCTGGAGGCCTCAGAAAAATAAATTACAAAATCTCCAGGTCCCCCAAATCTTCCTATATTGAAAGCCAATGGAAATAAACTTTAGGCACCTTTTACAAACATACATGAATAGACAGATAAATATTAGTAGAGTTTCTATGTGGGCATAAAAATATAGTAAGGGAAAATAACCCAAATTATATTTCAAATACAATAATTCCTCTTTTAATATTTTTTTATTTTTTAGAGAAGCTTTACATTACATAAATGTTACATCAAAAATAAAGGGGAGTCCCACATACTGCACCCCCCCCCATACTTTCCCACATTAACATCTTTCATTTGTGTGGTACATTTGTTCCAATTGATGAACACATGCTGAAGCATTGCTACTAACCATGGACTATAGTGTACACTTTGCCCTGCATAATTGTATAGGTTTTGACAAAATGTATAATGGCCTGTATCCATCATGGCAATGTTATGCAAGACAATTCCAGCGTCCCCAAAATCCCCCATGTTACACCTATTCTTCCCTCTCCCTCCCCTCAGAACCTCTGGTGACCACTGCCTTTATATCAGTGTTATAAGTTCTTCTACTACTAGAATAATAACGTCTACTTTAGACCATGGTTGTAGTCCCCCCCTTCTGTTTTTTCATTCCTCAATCTTGAGGATTTGGGGATGGTGATGCCCACCCTGCCTCTGATTGAGAGGGGTTTAGATCCCATGGGGCAGATGGACAGAACTATATTACTTGCAGTTGTAGACTCTGCTTTCTGGGATGGACGTTGTCCATCATCATCCTTTTTTTAGTTGTCCTGGGTGAGTTCAATGAACTAGAGGGCTGGTATTGCAACGCTGATGAAATTCAGGGCTCAACCAATACGAAAGTTTCCTACAGTAAAGGAATTCAAGTATTCATATAAATGACTTCCTGAGGACACAAGCTTAAAGTATTTCTCTGGCCAAAATGTGGCACAGACTGCTCACATCCCACAGAACTTATTCATATACCCACACTAAAATGCAAGGGAGGCTGGGAAAAGGCAGTCATGTACTGAGCTAAAACTTCTAGCACTACATATAAGAAAGGGATATTGGATATGGGGCATTAGAAGTCTCTGCAAGAATATCTCAGCCTACATATAATATCAGGAGTTAAAAATGCTTTTTGACCTTAAATAAAAGGGAGAAATGAAAAGGACAAATGAGTTTATATGGCTATGAGTCTACAAAAAGAGCCAGGAGGTTATCAGAGGGGTCACCCTTATGCACACCTCAGCAGAGTCCCAGAGACAGATAAAGTAAATACAACCCCAGGTATTGGTTCTTCTGAGGGATGCAGAGACCCACAGGTTCTATGGTCATGGCAGATGGAGTTCAGTGCCATGTCACTTGGCCCACTTTGGAGTTTGTGTTCCTGAGTGTGATGGAGCTGGACTCAGAAGTGATCTTTGTTCACAAGCCTCTCCTGTTACTTTTACTGGACCTGTGGTTGGGGTTGGGGTTTGGTGTATACTCAGAGGACCTGAATCTCTGGACTGACCATGTGATAGCCAGGTTCTGAACCTCAACAGACTTGCAACTCCTACACTCTGGTTTATTGGACTTACCCCACTCAGCTAACATGGAGGTAAAGAAGGTCAACCACCACACCAGGGAGCCAAGAGTGCCTACAACTGAAAGCAGGAGAATTGCATCCATCATCCATGTGGAATCTAAGCCCCCTCTTGATATAGATGTGGAGTGGACACAACCATTCCTGGGTCCACAGGATGGAGGAATAGAGTATGGATTAGAGTGGATTTACTGATATTCTATTCATATACTATTGTGATTAGTAATTGTAATCAAAGAAAATTTAGCATTGATGTGGAGAAAGTGGCCATGGTGACTGCTGAGGGTAGGGAGTGGGAAGAAGAGATGTGATATGGGGGCATTTTCAGGACTTGGAGTTGTCCTGGGTGGCACTGCAGGGACAGTTACCAGACATGTATGTCCTCCCATGACCCGCTGGGTGGACTGGGGGAGAGCGTAAACTATAATGTGGACCACTGACCATGAGGTGCAGCAGTGCTCAGAGATGTAGTCACCAAGTGCAATGAATGTCCCATGATGATGGAGGAGGTTGTTGTTATGGGAGGAGTGGGGTGAGGGGGGTGGGGGGTATATGGGGACCTTATATTTTTTTAATGTAACATTAAGAAATAAAGACAAAAATAAAATAAATTTTAAAAAATTAAAAAAAGAAGTCTCTGCAAGATCTCACACTAAGAGGTACAAAAAAAACTGAGATAAAATTGTAAATACAGTATTCAAAATAAACTTTATAAAAAGTACCTTTATATTTTAATGTACATGTAATAATATACTTTAATATTTTATGCATTTAATATATTTGTGTTTATGTATTTTATATAAAATACATTAAAGTTATGCAAAGTCCAACATCATATGGCTATATAATGTGGATTATGGAAGTCCCAGCCAGCCACAATTCACCTCTGGAAAAATAATGAATTAAGCAATACTGGTATGTGGGTACAGACTAATGTTTAGGTGATTAAATAAAGTATAATAATGTATTTCCATTGATCTTTCTCTAGTGCTACTGACAGAAATAAAACTTTGGGATGGGAATGTCATTTCTAAAATCCTAAGATTTCTTTCTTTAAGGTGATCGTCTCAAGAAAGAAAAGGCTAGAAAGCCAAGGGAGCATAAAAACAAGCCCGAGATGATGTGTTACAAGGCATCAAAGGAAAACATCAACATTTCTTGCACAATCACTAAAAATGTGTCATTATCCATAAAACCTCTGCTACAGGCAAGAATACAACTTAGATAATTAAAATAACAAAAGTGGCAAAGCAAAGTCAAACCTAAAAGTCAGCCCGTTTGACCCTCAGAGAACTCAAACCTTAAAATGAATAAAAGTGTTTATCCATCTATAATCTATATTGCCATATTTTGCTATAAGCCCAGAGATTATTCTTATATCAGTATTCTAAATTGAACCAGCTGGAGTCATTTCTTAACTATTATACAATTTAACCTTTTGAAATGAAGGACTTGCCTTTTCATGGAAAATATGCATTTCACATTAATCATAGAACACAATGTCCCTGGCTTAGATATTCTCCAACAAAATAGGCCCTTTTTTTTGTACATCAGGCTTTGGTATATGGTAAGGTTAGATTAGAACAAATTGATTCAAGAAATCAAAATCTGAAATTGTACATTTGGTATACCAACTAGAAATTTTTAAAAATCATAACCTCACCTCAACATGTGATCAATTTTCTTAAAAATTACAAAAATTTATCTCTTGGATCAAATGGAATGATTATTTTGAATGGGGAAAAATAGGGAAAAAAAGTTTTTATCAGAAGTGTCAGGTTTTGTATGACTATGCTTAATACTATGGGAAAAGTGACCCAACTACGATTTATAGCAATGAAACATTTACTAAGGATAATCCTTTTCCTGAAGTGTTGACTACTTGAGGCAACTATAATGTATATTAAAGAACTTTATTTTAATATAGCTAATACAATTTTAAGTTGGACAGAAGAGTAAATATCCATTTATTATGAAATATATATAAGTGTTTTGAGAATTAGTATAAACAAAATCAAATATTTGGGGATCAACCGATAGTACTGAGAACACAAACTCAGCAATTTTATTTGATAATATATATTAGGTATACAAAAGAACACTCAACAGAACATTGTTAAAAGGCAAGTGCTTAAAAAAAAATGCAATCACCTGAAGGGGTTATCAGATATATCAATATTTCATTTTAAAAATTGTGTACAATGACTGATGTGTGCATTAAATTAAAATAGTAGTTCTATACGATTTGTATGGTGGTGTTAAAAATGATCATATCATTATTACGAAGATTTAAACCTAGTCATAACAGATATAATAAATTAGGAGTGGTTACTTTATCCATATGATGCTCTTAAGAAAACATTTACTCAAATAACTATTTTTGGTAAACATGATGAGGATTGTCATACATCCAGCCTCAGATGCTGCAACTCAGCATGTGCAAAACCAAGCTCAGTTTCCTCCTCCAAATGATGTTCTACCGCTTGCATTCCATTTCTCAGTTAACACTATCCATCAGTCTTCAAAACAATCCATTCTACTTAAGCTTCCACTTCTGAGTAAAAACAAAGACTAAAGTTTTACCCAGAAAAAAAGTCTCATAGTCGTTGGTTTTCTTCACTGATTTGGGATTTTTAGTGTTGGTTTTTACCTTCTCCATTGCTTCAATCTTAGATCAGACATTCCACACTTCTTAAGATGGACCAATAATGACAGAAACTCCTAATGGGTAACCCAGACTCCAGTCTTTGTTCCTCAAATCTGTTGACAGAATTCTCTTGCTAACAAATCTAATCTGATTAGATACTATTCTATTAATGTCATGGTATTATGAAAAGGTATAGTTATCCAGATATAACTGTAAGACTAAAAACATATCCTTCTGTATAGGGGGTGGGCTCTAGCCCGATGATTAATACCCCAAAAATCAGTTCTAAGAATCTCATTTACTTCATGGTACATCACCACAAGAGACAAGATGTCCTGAAGGAAGCTTCCCAATGCCATCCTTCATGTATGCACATTCAGACTAATGACTAGAAAACAAAGAACAGCAGCAAGGCAGCGCCCAGCCAGGGAGATTGAATGGGAGCTTTAAGGTTCAGGGTGAAAATGGGGCAAGATCTGCAGATCCTGAGAGCAAGATCAGTTTGGTAGGAGCAGAAACTTGTATTACACAAAATAGACTGTGTTTATGTTTCTTGCCACTTCTATGATTACCAGCCTGTGCTCCCCCTTAGTAAATAGTAATGGCTTTGGAAGGTGATAATCTGTCCCAGATTAAGAGGAACTCAAGGAAAGGGCCTCCTTCTCTGCTAGTGTGAAGAACGGAAGAAGCAGTGCATGCTGAGACCCAGCAAGGGGATACACCAGAAGGTACCCCCAGGGAGACACAGATTCAGGGTCTCTTAATCTGGCAACTTTTTCTGCCAACCTTGGAGGTTATGAAACTCATTTATTATTATTAGGAGAGCAAGTGTTCCCTCACAATTGATGCTTCATTGCCTACAAAGTCAAAATTCTTAAGAATGGAATTCTTCTCAAATTGGCCTGGACTTACCTCTCTAGCTTCATCTCCTATCAAGACCAAAAAAGCATACAGAACGTTTTACCGTTGTAGCATGCTTGGCTCTGCCACACCTAGGCCACACTACAACAAGCTGCTCATGCTGGATGGACAATCCCCTCCCCATCTAGCCCCTTCCCATTCATCCTTCAGATGCTAGCTCGGTGGTCACCCTTCCATGAAACTCCCCTTGACTCGCAGCCTGAGAGAGTCACATTGCTTATAACTCCACTGCTGCACTTCCAACACTGTATTGTGATTATCTGGGTACATTTCTCTTTTCTCCACTAGTGAAGGCATATCAATGGATGAGACTATGTCTTATTTCTCCTTCGAGTCCAGGACCTAGAATAAGCCTTAAGCATAGTTTGTTGAACCAATTAATCTTTGCCTGGAAAAATCAGATCATGACTGAAAGAGGTTTTCAGGTTCATTAAGACTTTGTTTTTGCTTGCCTGTTTGTTTTTTCTTAAACACCTGCTATTTACCAAGCACTGTTACTGTTTAGACCAAGAAAAGTGTACATAGGAAGTAAATGCATGGTTCCAGCTTTCTGGGAGTTTGCCATCTAGATAAGTGTTTTAGCAAAAACACAAATCAGAGAAACCGAGGTGAAAAGCCTGTAGCCCTAACAATTCAGTTCCCCATCACCCGTCCCCCATCAGCCCTCTTCACTCACCTCCCACCCCAAGTCCTGTAGGGGTCCTAAAATTAAACCACAGAACTCCAGAGCTCCAAGGAACACAGACTGAAAGACACTATTCCACACAGAGAGCTAAGAGATGCGCATGTGTTAAGACAAATCAGATAATGAATATGCAATTGCTTTGTGTAAATTGTAAAGCACCGTGCTAACTATGGTTGTTATTACACTGAACATAAAGTGTTTTCACTGCCTTAAAGTCAACTGAGTAGAATGAGTTTTGCAACAGACAGAGAGGGGAGCAAGAAAGAGCATTTACAAGAATCCCTTGGGAAGGAATGTACTGACAGAAGGGAGCTATAAAGGAAGGAAGCAAAGAAAAGACTCAGAAACGTATTAAAAAGGTAGAGGAGAATATAAAGGAGAAGAAAAAAATGTATCCTAAAGATCATCACTATATGTGACTCCTTATGACAACTGTAGCATCAGAGGAAATGCAGTAACTATTTATAGGGCCCTTCTCTGAGCCAGACACTGAATAAACCCAAGCATAGTCAGTAACTCAGAAATGCAATTATTTCCTCAAAGAGAAAAATGGGACTTGAAAAGTTTAGGCATGTGTCTAAAGTTACACAGTAAATGAGAGACAGGACTCAAATTCTGGGGCATCAGAGACCAAGGCGTGGACAGGCGACGAATGGCCAAATCCTTTGTTTATGGCAAGACACGCAGCTCAAAGCCTTTTTCTTGAGTGCTGACAATGTGAGATGACCATCCTTTCTGGTTTTCCAGGAACAATACCAACTTCCATCTGTTTCTCAGTGTAGTCATTAACAGCACCCCCTTCACTCTCAGAAGTGTCTCCAAATAGACAATAAATTGAATAGTCATCCTACCTCAATGCCAGTTGCCCACAGTTGAGACTTGTCTGCACAATTTGCCAGGGCTAGTGCAAAATGAAAATGTGCGGCCCCTTGTTCAAAACGCAGGGAAAAGGTGCTACTATAGGTACTAACATCTAAAGCTCTTTCCTTTATTTCATGTATCTCCTGTTCACATGCATGTTCCCATGATCCATTGGACTTCACTTGTAAAATACAATTTCAAAAATAAAACTAGTTAGAATTTCCATGTGGCAATAGCAGAGCTTTAAACCAAGCACCACGGGGCCCTTCTGAGCACAAGGCCTGGTATGAGTCCACAAGACTCACCCCGTGGAGCCGACCTTGCCTGCCCATTCTCTGCCCACTCACATGGGTCTGTGTACCCACCGGGATCTCGGCATGCTGCGTGCACTGGACTGCAAACAGGAAGCAGGCTGCAACCTACAATTATCCAGACTTTGAACGTTAAATACTGGATATTAAATTCATAAAATAATTTGCTTAGAAAAAAATGTTTCAGAGTATTTCTAAAAAGGAACACAATTTCCTTTTCCATGCAAAGTAACAAAGATTCAAGCATATAAGGTCACTCTCTACCATTTTACCTATAACATAAAATAATCTAGATAATGTAACCTATCTGTGATCTCACATGAAAATTTACAATACAAATGAAATAGTGGTGCATTATTAAGTTTTTAATATCTCCATGACATTTGTTTTAAATGCAGATACTGAAAATTTAATTTAAAACTTTTTGTTATATAAACTTATCTGCACATAAACAAAACTTTTAAAATATCCACTATCAATACAAACAAAATGGAAGGAAATGGAATCAGAATTTTAAGGCTAACTGAGAAGCTGTCCTTAAAAATGGGGTGCCGGGAAAGTGGATGTGGCTCAAGCTATTTGGCTCCCGTCTATCATATGGGAAGTCCAGGGTTTGATTCCCGGGGACTCCTTGTGAAGGCAAGCTAGCCCATGCGGTGAGTTGGCCCAAGCATAGAACTGGCCCACTTGGAGTGCTGGTCCATGCAGGAGTGCTGGCCAGTGCAGAGAGCTGGTACAGCAAAATGCTGCAACAAAAAAAGAGACACAGGAAAACCAATACAAGATGCGGCAGACCAGGGAGCTGAGGTGGCACAAGCACATGAGCACCTGTCTCCCACTCCAGAAGGTCCCAGGATCGGTTCCTAGTGCTGCCTAAAGAGAAAAGACAGGAAGAGAAGACAAGCAGACACAGAAGAACACACAGCTAACCAACACAGAAAGCAGACAGAGAGCTCAAACAAGGTGGGGGGGGGGGGGGGAGAAAAAGAAGGGGGGTGAGGTGATAGAGGATGAATCAATTCATTCAATAAGCAAATAAGCATCTATTGAGTCCCTCCTGCATCACAAGCATTGAACAAAATTCTGGGGAAAAAAAGATGAATAAAATGTGCCCCTACTCTCAAGCAGCTTATATTCTATTAGAATGAGAAGAAGGTAAGTAAATAAATATTTTTTTTGGTACTATGGAAAAAAATAAATATAGGGTGAATTAGGAACAAAGCAGGGAGAGCTTATCCTGGAGGAGGGGCAGAGGGAAGGATCAGTTCATTAAAAGGTTTCAAGAAGGTTTCGTGAGTTGAGTCTTGAAAGCCAAGAAGGAACTGACCAGGTAGCAAAGGCCCTGGAAGGGGGAAACTGAGAAGCCTGGGAAAATACAGTGCATCATGGGAATGGCAAGCCACTCTAAATGACAGTTTAAAAGGCAGCTTTGTTCAAATAAGAAGTCCGTGCCTGGATACATATGCATACAGACTGATGCTAAGTTATAGAGAAAATAAAACAGTGTTCAGGGACTATTTCAAACTTGCATCGGGTGTGTGGGGAAAGCGATCTCCCGTTAAAAGGCCAAATAGTTGGAATTGAGAAGAGAGAAAACCAAAAGAAAGAAAGATCTACAGAAAAGTTTCCCCCTCAAGGCATATGATCTTTTAATCAAGGAAAATCATGCCATTTGGTTTGCTTATTTGTGGGCCTGTAAGTAAAAATATATTCTTGGTAAAACCAAAAAGATGTTCTCTCTCTCTTCTTCCCTTTCCTAATAAAGATAAATTCTCACTTCATCATTGCTAAAGGCTTGAAGCCTTTCTAAAACAATGACTAACCTAATAAATATTTATTTTTTACTTAGGAATGCTCTATGAAATTCTTGCCACAAATTTACCACTCAACTTGTTTAATACTCAGACTAATTATTTCAAAATAACTTTTATTGCTTGTCTCCATTTCTGATCATTCCCTTAAGACAGATTCCTAGAAGAGGCATTAGAAGGCCAAAGGGTTTGAATATTTTTAAAGTTCTTGGTACATATTAGCTGAAACTAATATCAAAATTGAATTGACTATATCAACTGAAGGTCACCAGTAAACGACATGGGGATTTAATGTTGTTACAAATAAACCCAAAAGAGAAAAATTTAATGATGTAATATAAAATAGATCTTAGGTTTTGAATGGTTATAAGACAAAAAAAAAAGCCAGGTAAACTTTTGCTTAAAATTGACATTCATTCCAATTAGTGTACGCTTGGATGTGTGTGCACTTATCTGTTCACAAACAATGCACAAAGAAGAGTAGAAGAATCGATAATTTCTGAATGAGAAGAGTGAAATATGGAAAACACAATTTTATACCTCCCATAATTTCTTACCTAACTATATAGTAATAACACATTTTCAAAGTTAATAATCAGGTATTAAGATAAGAGGAAAAGCTGATATTTTAGGTAAAGATTAACAGATTTGCTTTCGATGTAGATTAGGTTAGCTGTCAATTGTCAATTTTGTAAATTAGCACTCTGCACAGTACTTTTTTCATTTACCTCCAGAAGGAGTTACTAGTTCTATTTAAGAGGTGACTCAGGTACTTCAAAAGTCAAAGGAGTTTGTCACCAATAAAGTTCCATGAAAAGAAAATTTGAAACTATTAAGTCAAACCTCCTTAAAAACATGCTTTTTTGACAGTCATTCCTGCATGAAGTGGGCAATTCCATACATCACAATTACCAATGCATTATCACTATTTATACAGTTCCAAAAAATGTGGAAGTGCATTGATTTTGAGAAGTCCAACCAGAAGCTAACCTGCGCATCTTACATCACAAGAGACATTGTTCTTCCTTTTTGGCAAAAGCCAAGAGTGAATTTCCTTTATCATAATTATAAGCAGAAAGTTTACAGATTTAAGAAAACCAAGCAGGAAGTTTGGCATTTGAAACATTTCCCTTCAGGCGGAGGAGGGGAGTAGAAGGGAGAATAAATTCAGGGGACTTGAGTGAGATGTGTTGAAGCTCTTGAGTGAGGCTCAATCCCAGCAGACGGGTGTACAGGAGCCCATCCCCATGTTCTTTGTCTTTTCAGCAATGAATAGAGAAAATTCAACTTTTGAGCCCTATCTCGGAAATCAATTTGTCCCTCCTGGCCCTGAAATGAATGAAATGTTTTCAATGAGTCAAAGCTTAAACTTTGAAACAAAGTTCCAGCCCAATTCTAAGAAATCTGGAGGCTGTTTGACACGAGTTTTATTACAACACTCATGGGCTAAGTGTGAGCGGGGGACCGCAAACAGAACAGAGGACAGATTGAAGCCAGAGGGGGAAGGAGATGGTGGGACAGGGTGAGCGCTACATATGGCTCTAATATGCAACAGCTGCTAGAGATCACAACCCGCTGCTCTTTCTGTAACCCCCACCAGAATCCTATGTTTCAAAGATTATTATAACTAAAAGGACTTCGCTGCCATGTAATCTTAAAAATGTACTCAAGCTCCAGCAGATCCAAGGATTTAAAAGGAAGAAGAAAAAAACGGGAAAAAAAAAAAAAACCTAAATATACCTGAATGTAGCAAACTGAACTCTTTCTTTCCAAGCCAAAGACTTAAAATAAAATTCCCAGGGGAGGAAATTTCCACAATTCAAGAATGCTGGGCGGGTAGTGAGGTAAAGAAAACTGAAGAGTGATGGGGCAGCCACAACTCCCTGGGCAGCCTGGTGTCCTCTCCCACTCAGGCTAACTTTTCAAACCCGGAGCTCTCCAAGGCCCTCGCAACTCGGTGCGTCCGGGGGCCTTAGAAAGTCCCCACCCGTGTAAAACGCGCGCGGGTTCCGGTGCCGGGGATGTCCCGACGCATGCCACTGTCCCCGCGCAGACAAAGCCGCACGCGCTTCCCGCGGCCTCTCCGGGACCTGCGCCTCCACACGCGCCACGCGTCCCCTGCGTCGCCGCGCGGGAACACTCACCGACACCAGGAACTCCAGCGTGCCCACGTAGTCCCGCTCGGTCTTCTGGAGCTCGCTGAGCACGCAGACCCGCAGGCGAAGCTGCTTCTCCAGGTCCTTGGCGCTCTCCTCGCTCATGGTGGGCGGCGGGTCACGGGGCTGGCCGGCCCTGCTGCGCGCTCGCCCGCCCGCCCGCGGCTGCCCGGCCCCCGGGGCCGCGAGGAAGGAAACTTGCAGCCTCCGCCTAGCCCGAGCAGGCGCGGGAGACTTTACATGCTGAGGAGAGCCTGGGACGCGGGAATCGGCGGGAGCGCCGGCTGGCACTCGGGCGTCGGGAGGCGCGGGGCTCTGCGCGGGGACGTCCCGGGAGACGCGTCTGCTCGCCCGGAGCGGGGCGCCGGCCTCGCTGCTCCGGCCTCACTCAGCCGGGGCTGGAGGGGAGGCGGCTCCGACAGCCACAGCGGTGACTTGGACATTAATCAAATGCCTTGAATCCATGTGACTCCAACCCTTTACCCTTCGCCAAATCTCAGGAAAAGGAAACACAACCCTGGGGAAATGTTGCGTGCCAGCTAACTAAACATACACACACACTCACACACACAGACGGTGAGCACTTGAGATGGAACTAATTGGAGGTTCCCAAACCTAGGAGGACGTACTCCCCTCAGAAGGCTCCAAGGCACAGCTTGAGGGTTGCTCCTGGGACTCCCGCCTATTGTTTAGCTTTAATGTGTTTTGAACATATCCTGAAAGCAAAGAAACAAGTCCCCACAGTTACATAACTGGATGGGAAGAAAAACAACCACGGTATTTACCCTCTTCTTTCTGAAAAGAAAACACATTGATTTTTTTGGTTTTATTCAAGACACAAAACAGGTTTGTTTTTAAAACCCCCCAACTGCGAGTATTTCACAAGGCAGGCACTTCTTTCTGCATATATATTAACATAATATATGAAGGTACTATGGCAAAGTGACATAAAATAAAATTCAAATATAACACATCACCACTGAACTGGGCTAGGTTTTGGAAGGAGATCCTTAACCTATCTATACCTTTTTTTCAACCTCAAGATAGTGTTTAAATTTAACAACAGGCAAAGATATGTATGCCAATTCTGTTTCTTAGACCTCCTTTATTTAATTGCACCACTAAATTAAAAGATAAAAGATAAAAGACGAAGTTGTTGAATGCTCATTAAAAGACAGAGGTATGTACACACACACATATTCTAGGATTTAAGAATGGAGAGAAAGAAGCACAGAATATTTCCAATTAATTTAACAAGCAAACAAAGCAAACCTTATATATTTTTGTCTTGATACTATCCACATATATTTTCCAGTCATTTTTCCCTACTTAGAACAACTTTAAACAGTCCACAAATGATTTCACTTAAGTAAATGGAATAGTGAATGATTTCAATGCAAGAAAGTGGCATGTTAATTTGTTCCAATTGTTAAAGCATTAGCAAAACCCTAAAAAAATAAAGATGCTGTGGTAGATTGGAATCATATACCACCAACAAAACACATGTTAACTTAATTTGCAGTCCTGTGGGTGTGAACCTATTTGTAAATAGAACCTTTTGCAGATATTATTAGTTAAGGTGTGGTCAAGGTGAATCAGAGTGTGTCTTTATCTGTATTCCTGGAGGTCATATAAAGAGGAAATTTGGACACAGAGAGAGCTGCAAGAGGACCCCAAGGACATGACAATGTGATGCAGGCAGAGATGCAATCCTTGGTTTGCAGAAAGCCAGCACCAGAAGGCTAATGACTCCAAGAGAAAGCATGGTCTTGTTGATGCCCTGATTTGGGACTTCTGGCCTCTAAAACCAAGAGCCAATAAATGCTTGTTGTTTAAGCCAACCCATTGTGCAGTATTTGTCATAGCATGTCTGGCAAACTAAAATGGATTATTTACAACATAACTAGAGTGTTCCAGATCATGTCTTTTCAGATCATATTTTGTGATGAATCACTATACCCATCCACAAAGAAACTAAGAGGGACTTTGCTTTTCATGTTATATTTAAGACACAGTTTTTAAATGGTGGACAAGGTGTGATTTTTTTCCCGTTAATGCTACAAATCCAGAGGAAATAAAGTAGATGGCTTCATACCCTTTGTTGTGGAAGAAATACAAAGGGCAATTACATTTTAAAGAGCAGGCCTCAGGGCATGGAGTAAACAATAAACAAAAGAAACTGTGGACATAGGAAACATACATCCAGCAATGAATGGACAAATCAGAGAGGATTGTACCTTCTCACAATGTATGTTTGGGCAGGAAGAAAGGAAGGAATTTCTTCATCCCCAGGTCTGCACCCTCCCCCAGTGAAAAAAAAAGTAAGTTACGCTTTTCATAAGATGTTTTCCTAGATAACGTAGCTATTCTCTCTTACCACTTGTTCCCAACTGTTCTCATGCAATTTCTATTAAAAAAAAAAAAAAATCTGTGCATAAACACTCCAGCTGTCTCACCTCTGAAGGCAATATTCTTGCATTTGAATCACCAGTAGGGCTTTATCCACCCAAAGCATTAGCCTCAATTCAGCACATATACAGAGAACCTCTATGTGCATTGCATAGTGCTAGGGCCTGAGAACCACACAGGTCTTGATCTCTAGCATAATATTTCTCAAGGTGGATCATAACCATTGCATCAAAGTCACAAGAGGGGCTCATTAAAATGAGCATTCATGGACCCCACCCTGAACTTATTGAATGGAATTTCAGAGATGTAAGCTCTAGACTCATTTATAAAAATTCTCATATTCTTCTCGTATTTGAGGATTACCATTCAAAGACTTAAAACTGAGTGGGAAAAAGTCACCAGTATGAATTAACAGGCAACTTACAATTAATGCATTGCAAGAAATGTGAAATGGAAGCCAGCAGAAAGATGCTCATTTTCAGTGTGCAGATCAGAATTCTCTCAGAAGTGTGTAGAAATCTTATTATGATATTAACAGTTGTGTCCACTCTTCTACTCCTTGGTCTACTCCTCAACTTCAGGACACCATGTAATGCCGTCTGCCAGGCACCTCTCAGTGTCTTCTGCAGTCCTGGCTAGAGTTCTAAATTCTTCATCAAAGACATAAGAGCATAAGAAAACAGGGCTGGAGTATCTGGAAACCTTCACTTCAATGGTAAATAAGGTCTTTCATAAACTCTGAATGCATTGCATGGCTCCCTCCTTCCTCTATTGAAACTTTAGGCTCGGTCTGCCAGAAAAAATAAAGCAACAACCAAAATGATGGACAGGATCCAGTTTTTTTCTTGGAATACTAATGAGGCTGAAGCATCCAATGAAAAGAAGATGGGAGAAAAGAAGATAGAAGATGGGAGAAAAGAATTTATTTCCTATGCATGATCTTGCATAGGAAATAAATCATAAGATTCAAAAAGCCAAAGGGAACTCCTCAGGGGACTTCCTTTGGTCAGGCTTGGAGAAGGACAACTCCTGGACTAAAAAGACTGAAATATCCAAGCCTGCCTCTGCGAGAAGAGAGATTCCCTGGTCATATTTCAGACAGAGGTTATTTTAATCTCTCTGCCATTTTCATATTACTATTTGTCCAGGTAAAGTACTAGGTGAAATTTGATGATGTAGTTCAATAAAAGATATAATACAGGGGAAAAAAAGTATGAGATTGATTTATTGTATTGCCACCTATGACAGACTAATCTAGATTATATTAGAATATAGAAAAAAATTACAGAATGGAGCCATATTAATGCATAGAGTCTTAAATAAGCAATTCTGAAAATATTTGTTAATTTAGTTTATATTCATCCTTAATCTCTTGGTTACTTCACTTAATTTTGATGGAATTTAGTCATAATAAACACAAGGTGTCCTGGAGCATGTACGTAATTCTATCATACCAATACAAGGTATTTAGAATTTGTACTGAAATTGCTAATTTCTGATACAACTTTTTATGGCATAGTAAACTTAAATAAATGTGGGGATAATTTTACTTGAGTGAGGCTTTAAGTTTTTAAAGATGTAATCATTTCCAGTCTAGCTTGACTGAGACCAAATCATCCTCCTGACCATAATCTGACATGCAATGGACAATCACTTTCTCATTATGAAAATGTAACCTATAACTTCCCAGTACAGGACCAGCCAGTTCTTTTCTGTGATTATTCTCAGATAAATGTCATCCTTACTGTGTATCATCTGCCACCTTAGTCTTCCTTCCATATCCCTTCTTTAAAATCCCTTTCCAACCTCACAAACCTTCAAGCTACACCCTTTATCTCTCCTCCCTGGAAAAATTTCTACACAGTTCTACGCATTGCCTATGGTAGGCAGAATAATAGCCATCCCAGGGATTTTCATGTCCAGTGCCCTAAAACTATGAATATATTATCATCACATCAAAAAGGACTTTGCAGATGTGATTGAGTTATTAAAAACCTTGAGATGGGGAGAATCTCCTGGATTATCTAGGTGGGTCCAATCTATTCACATGATTCCTTAAAACCAGAGAACCTTTCCAGCTGTGCTCAACGAGGGAGACATGACTATGGAATAATTGTCAGAGAAATGCAATGTAACTGGGTTTGAAGATGGAGGAAGGAGGCTATCACTCAAAGACTATGGGTGGCTTCCAGAAAGGTAAACAACCCTGCTAACACCTTGATTTTAGCCCATTTAGAGACCCAAGTTGGGCTTGCAATCTACAGAACTGTGAAATAATAAGTCTGTATTGTTCTAAGCCATTTAGTTGGTGGTATTATAATATTGCACAGCAGCAAGAGATAATGCATTGCTGTTACTTCTTTACCACCCAATCTTTTCTTGAACCCCTGCTATATTGCTACTGTCCCATTATTGGAATGACACAATCTTGTAAAGGTAATCACTGTCTTTATTTGCTGATTCCAATGAATGATTTTCATTCCTTAATCTTATTTGACCTTCCAGCATTTGACAGAATTGACTATCTCCCATCCTTGGAAAGATCTCTTCCTTTGCCTTTTTGTGCACTGAGCATTATAAAAAGTCATAAAATATATACTATTTATTAATTTTGAACATTTTCCCTACCATAGCACTGATCACACTTTATCATTATTGTCAGTTTTAAATTGACTGGATTCTCTACCAGACCACAATATCTGTAAGGAAAGGACTGTGACACCAATTGGGCCCAGAGCCTCTCCAGAGCCTGCCATGCAATTGTAATCAATAAATACTTGATGGCTGAATATATCAATGAATGGGTGGAAGAAGAGAATACACTGGTCTCCCAAAGTTTAATTATTCTATTGCTGAACAAAGATAGGTCTGGGTTGGTCTTTGGTTTCTCCTCTATCCTTTTTTATAATAAAAAAAGCAAAAAAGATACCCTTTTTTTCCTTAGAAAAAAGTTATCTATATGTAAAGGACTTTCACTGTTGGATTGTTACCCTTCCTAGGTAAAAAGAAGAAACTACAAATATTATATTTATTTAATTGTATTTTCAAAGAAGTATCATTCATCTCACCTGAAATGCACTAATCACATAATCAAATTGATCTCTGAAAGTAATGTATACCAAGACATTAAAGAAAGAAATCACAATTAACAAGGCACAAAAATTAATTTCTGAAAACAGATATTTAATGTATTAGGCCACTCTTAGTAGTGGCGAAGAATCTTTTTTTCCTGAAATACTTCTGGAATCACTTTAAATATAAAACTGAACATGAGGAATATCCTTCTTGTACCATTTTGATAGATATAATTACTTCTGCACAAATAAATAACACACTTAACTACTAGAAAATTTAGGCACTATCTCTTGACTCACCGCTATATTACATGAGACTACTCGCAATTCTGCCCTTCTCTCTACCTGTCACCACCTTTTACCTTCTTTCTTCTGAGCTATATAGTCAGTTTTGTATAGTCAGGTTGATAATATTTATCCTGTGTTCTGTAAACACATTTAGGTCATCCATGTTTCATTCTTAAAGCTTAAAATCAATAAACAGTATATATTTTATAACTTTTAATAATGGTCACTGTAAAACCAGGTATTTTGCTAAGACTGCATCTCAGTCTCTCTGGGTCTGCTACTTAAGAGACCACTTCTGGGTTAAATGGTTTCTATTTCATAATATACCATCAATTGCTGAAAGTCATGCATGACATCTTTTGGTTTCCTTTATATGTATGCCACATCTTTATCAGTTTGTTTTTCAGCCATTTGTTTTTGTTTTTCATTTTGGTGTAGATTTTAAATTTTTTGTGTAAAGAAGATACATATACTCTTTACACAAAGTCACTAAAAATATCACCATAGGTACTATCTGATTGTTTTGTTTTGCTTCTATTATGTTCTTCATTCTTCTTGAAGTTGTCTAATTTCATTCCCAATCTAGACTGACTGCATCAGGATGAGCTAGATAACTATCATCCACTGATCATTTTTCAAAGGTCTCTGAGTGAATTCCATAATCTTTTCTGTCAGAAATCTTTTCTCTTGAAATCTACAATCATTTTGCTAGAGTATATCTCAAATAACTTCATTAGAAAGGGTGTATGAGAGGTAAATTTTCAGAGTCCAGGTGTGCCAAAAATATATTTATGTTGTCCTCTCGCTTTCTTGACAGTTTATGTAGGAATTCTAGGTTTAGAATTAATGCCCAATCAGAATTTTGAATGCATTTCTCCTTTCTCTTTCAGAATCCAGTATTGGTGATGAGAAGTCTAGTGCAATTTTGATTCTATATCCTTTGAAGAGGACCTGTCTTATTTATCTGGAAGTTTTTAGCAATCTTTATCTTTTCTGTTCTGACAAAAGGATTTCAGGACTATGTTTGCATGTGGGTCTTCTTTGATTTATTTTGTTAGGAGCTTACTAGACTCAAGCAGAAAGTTGTCTCCCCTGATCCCTGGGGAAGTTTTTGTATTATTTCTTTAAAATTTCCTCCCCTTTATTATTGTAAGCCTCTTTTTCTGGAACTCCTATTAGTAGAGCTGAACTTCCTAGAATGATTCCTTCTCTGTATCTCTTAACTTTTATTTCAGGCATTTGATCTGTTTTTTTTTTTGTTGTTGTTGGTGGTGGTGGTGGTGGTTTTTTCCTGAAATTGTAAGAGACCTACTCAATTTTATATTCTAACCCTTCATGGATTTTTTTCATTTGGCATACAATTTTATGTCTAACAAATGTCCTTACTTATTGACTGTTACTTTCTCAAAGCATTCTGTTCTTGTTCTTTAGAGAAAATATAATCTCAAATCTCCTTCTCTGAATTGTCCTGTTTCTTCTAGAGTCAGTTTTTCTGTTTGTTTATCTTGTCCATCTTTCATGTTAATGGTCTTCGGATATCCATTCTATTTAAGAATAGGCAATGGGTTACTTTTTCTCTGCAGTAGAGGTAGGTTTCCACCAACATTGTATGAATGAGTCTGTTACCCTGCTTAGTCTCCCTCATTAACGGGAAGGTTGACAAGGAAGTTTCTGTGTGCTGTGTGTGTCCAGGGATTTCCCTAAATGATGTGAAGCTTTTGGGAGGATAGGTAGGCAGCAGGTCTTTAGTTGTGGAGGTTCTAACTGCCCAAATTGGAGAACTTTATTCTAGAGTGCTGGCACCTAAAGTCATAACTCTTCCTACACAGATACTTTATTAAAGAAGAATCCTAAGGTGTTTTTGGCCCGAGATTGCTTGGTTGTACACTCAGCATCAGAGAAAACAGGGCAGGAAAGCAGAGAGATGAGCATGTCAGAAAACAAATATAAGTTGTTCTGTAGATACAGGGTTTGCAATTAAGCCAGCTTTTTTACTCCTGCTCTCTTTACAATTGCCAACTCTTTTTGCCTAAGTCCCCTCCCATTTGCTCTGCTCGACCATTCCTCATGCTCTTTTCCATATCAAAAGGCTGCCATCATTGTGGAGTGGAAGTAGCTCAGTGGTTGAGTGCCTGCATCCATGTACGAGGTCCTGGGTTTATTGCCCAGTACTTCCTTTAAAAAAAAAGCTTCCATCATCTCTTTATCTTTCAGAGATTTGTCAAAGTTGATTCTCACATTTCTCTTTCATTCTTCTCATTGGAATGGGCTCCTTTCTTTTATGTCATGGGGAAGGGTTTGAAGAGATTAAGGAAAAAGACGTATGTTCTGCCCATTATTTTAAACCATCTTTAGCTAGATAAAATATCCAATTTGATATAATACAGCTGCCAGTAGATTGTTTAAATAAAAATGTTTATGATTGCCAAAAAGAAAGAACCAACTGTGTCATCATTTCCTAATTAATCACATGTACACATATACTTAACACAAGTGTACACACAGAGAGATATGGAACAGAAAGCCAGTAATGAAGGGAAAGTAATGAAAACTTCAATATACTCTAAATGGAGAGGTTTACATGGTAATATTTTAAAGATAATACTAAACCATTGGGTTATGTAATGTATATTACTGTGCTGCATAACTTGCCTCACTCACCACAATGTGAATAAATAATATTCCTCAATGAATCATGGTCCCTTGCATCTACACCCCTTTGTTATTTGACAATTCTGATGCTTGTATTAATAGATGGAGCCTTTTTTTCCACTACCTTAATTAAATCTTAGCTTGTGAATTGCTGACCAGCAGAATATGATGTACATGATTATGTACAAGTTCCAGAGATTAGGTTTTAAAAGAACTTGTGACTTCCACTCTTGCCTCATAGAAACCTGAGATCACTATGCTAGGAAAAGGCCCACTGTAGCCTACTGGAGAATAAGAAGACACATGGGAGTGAAATTAGGCAATCTCTAGACACTTGACATTCAGTATCAATTGCGAGTCATGGATGTGAGGCTATCTGGGGCCTTATTGTCCAATTGAGCTTTCAGATGGCTGCAATAACATAAATGACTTTAGGCAAGACCAGAATTACCACCCATAGGGCCACCTTACAAAGTTGTGAGAAATAATAAATCATTGTTTTAATCCACTGTTTGAGATGGTTTGTTCTTAGCAATGGATTACTAAAACAACATCAAACAGAAGTTCTGAATTCAGTCTCTAATTGGACCATTTTAATGGTATATGCCTATCCTTGCAAAAATCACCTTGGCCAAAGGAAGTCCATGCACTGATTGGCTAAGAGCTAAATTTTTGCTTACACTTGAACCAATTATTTGTAGCAGGAGATGTCATGATTAGCTTAGATCAAATCAGGTCCCATTCCTACAGTTGAGGGTGAGGTCATTCCTACCAAAGCCAATGCAGAGGGAGAGAAAGGGATGCTAGAGAGGCAATGACAATGTCCATGACAGAAGGGGGTGTAGCAACTAACCATAGAAAAGTCCCTGTCCCTGACATCTATTTTTCTCCCGCTTATCCTGAAGCCAACATTGTCACCATGGAAGTTGCCTCCACTCTCACCCAAACAGCCACTATCAGAATTGCCGCCTCTGGGTCTGCTATATCTACTTGTGTTACTCAAAACCTATTGCTGCCAATATCATGAAACTACTCAAGTGACTATTGTTTTCTCAGTGAGCTGCAACTACTGAAAAAGTGCTGGACTCTTCCCAGCCTCAAATGAGCTGAGTGGGTGAAAAGGGTCTGGCCAAAAAGTTGGAGTTGGAAAGACAGAAGAGATGAAGGATAAACAAGAGGCACAATGGGGGAGGGTTGGGGAATACAAACCCCAGCTTGGTTGCTAAAAATAAAGGACTCATGAATAGGCTAGGAAAACCTACATATTCCTTCAATTAGAACCCAGCATCAGTTGGGTATAACAGCTATGGTTACAGTATGAACTATAAATGAAAGACAAGTTTCTGCATGGTGGAGGCTGAGTTCCAAGACACCCATCATATCTGATACCCAGAATGATCTGTGGACTTCCCTGGCAATTCACCCATCTGGGTTTCTGAAGAGTAGCTCTAGGGCTCCAGATCTCCTCGTTTCCAGACATGCATGCATTCACTCAACAGTTGCCAGGAAGGGCTTCTCACTTTAACAACTGCTTAGCCAGAGAAATCTGTGTATGTATATTCCAGCTTCTTAGGTTTTGCTACAGCAAAAACAGAAAACAGCTCTGCAGCTGCAATCCAGCTCAGGTTGACAGGTGTCCATCAAGAGAAGAGTCAAGAACAAGGAAGGAGTAGAAGAAAAAGGGGAGGAAAAAGCTATACGTAACAAACTGAAGTAGGTATAGCCTGGAAAGTTTTCTCTCAGCTCTAATATTCTGTCCTCACACATTTGTATGTATTCAAATCATATTTTATTTTTAAAATACAGTACCAACTTTTGGATTCTACTTGATATTATTATATTTTTAAGAATTTGCATCTATATCCATAAGGGAAATGGATGAGTTTTCTTTCCTGTATTGTTTAGTAAATTTTATTGTTAAGGCTGATCTTGATTCTTACCATAAATTAGGCAATTTCTAGAAACACCTATGATATGGAATAGTTTAAATACATTGACATGATCTATTTTCAAATAGTAGAGATTAACCACCTTTAAAACCCATATTTATATTTTCTATTTTTTCTTGTGAAAATTTTCATAATCTTTTATTTCTTCTTAGTTTTTAAATTATTGCCACTTAATTGCATGTAATATTTTAATCTCTTCCACATCTGTGCTGTTACCTTTCTACAGTTCTAATATTTTTTTTTGTTCTATGTCATTTCCTTCTAAACCAGGTATGTGAAGGTTTTTCTACATTACTAGTCTATGCACAAACCAGTAGTAGAAGAGTAGTTCTTGAAATCAACCTATTGTTGGGTTTGTTTTTTAATTCAATCTAACAGTCTCTGACTTTTAAGAACAGGATCACTCCAATTAATGAATAGTGTATCAAAATGATCAAGAAGGGTTTATTTTAGGGATGGAAGGATGATTCAACATGAAAATGCTCCAATCATATAATTTATTCATTAACAAATTAAAAGAGAAAAACTTTTTGATCACTACAAAGGATTATGAAATAGCGCTTGATAAAATACAGCAGCACTTATAATAAAAACTCTAAAGAAAGTAGGCATTGAAAGAAATGGTTTAAATATTATAAAGGGTATATACTCAAAACACCAACAAATATTATTCCAAATGGTGAAGTGCAAGAGCATTTTCAATTAAGATCAGAAACAAGCAAGGAATGCTCTCTACTATATTAAGTAATATTGATTTGGCAGCTCTAGGGAACATAGTGAGGTAAGATAATAAAATATCAGTAAAATATAGGACAAGAAGAGATTAAATTACATTTTGATGTTATTATTGCATGCTATAATTAGTAAGGAGATTTGATTACTGTTTATAAAATACAAAAAAGCTAATAGCTTTATTATATAAAAGGAATGATGAACAAGAAACAGAAATGGATTATATATTCTATTTATAATAGTTACAAAAACCCTAATAAATATATATTTATTTCTAACAAAAAAGTAAAGTAGTTATTTGAATATAATAATAAGTTGTTATTGAGGTCATATCACAAGATATAAAAAGGGGAAAGTCTATACCATAAAATCATCTGAAAGTAGTAAAAAAAATATGAAAAGGGCAGGAAGGATTTGCCTTTCAAACATAGCAACTTAAAAGTATCATAATAAAATAATATGGTATAGCACATGAACAAGAAACTATATTACAGTAACAGCATAAACAGCCAATAGATTTATTACAATATGTGTAAAATTTAATGTCTAATAAAGACAGTAATCAAATATAGTGGACTAATGAGTCTTCCAACTTCTGGCTATGATGGAATTACAGGGACTGGATTAAGGTTCTCACCTTAAATATCTAGAAAACCAAACCAGATATACGAAAGAGAATTTAGAGACATTGGAAAACAGGAAGCTTAGGGCAATGATTCCTGCAAAAGATGAAACAAACAGGGTGAGTGCCCCATTTCATTACCTGAACATTTTCAGATTGAAGTGTAGGGGGAAGGAACTCAAACAGATCATAAATCTCACTGAGTTGAGAAGACAGAGCTCAAGGTGGGCAAGGCAGTTGTAATTCACAGAGTAGATTGTCAGGGAAGAGAGAACTGCAGAGAGAGAGGTTAGGAGATCTGCAGAGGAGCCCTTTTGAGTCTTTGAGAACTGATCTGTGCATGCATGTATGGAAACTATCTAATACTGTGGAGAAAAACACCAGAGAGGAATAGGTCAAAGAATTCCTAGATTTTATGCAGAGCCTGTCAGAATGGAAAGACTTAATAAACAAACAATATACAAGATAGAGCCCAAAGAAAGTTACTGTTTTAGTAGCAGGCCAAATTACCTCTAGAATAAAAGCTATTCTGAACAAGCCCTAACATACATTAAAAGCAAACTTCAAAAGTATCAAGCTGACCCCAAATAATTTAACTTTGTCCAGAAAGAATGCCCAAAACATTTAAAGGAATACAAAAATATCCAGCATCCAATAATGAAAATCACAATGTCTAGCGTCCAATAAAAAATTACCAGGTATACAAAACAACATAAAATGACCCATAACCAGGAGAAAAATCAAGTAATGTCAACAGACCCAGAAAATATAAATATGCTTTAGTTAATAGACAAGGATATTGAAACATCTATTATAAGTAAACTCTATATGTTTAAGAAGATATAAGAAGTAGAGAAATAAAAGATTGTTATATATACATATAATGAATAAAACATCTAGAAATCAAAAACACAGTATCTGAAATGAAAAATATACTGGATGGGATTAAAAGCAGATTAAACACTACAGAAAGAAAGATTAATGAACTAGAAGGCATAGCAGTAGAATCTATCCAAAATAAAACAGAAAAGAGAAGTTGAACTTCTCATCAGTGAGCTGTGGGAAAATAGCAAGCAGCTTAAAATCTGTGTGATTGGAGTCTCAAGAAAGGAGTGAGGGTGTGGTCAGGGAACAGAAACATATTTAAAGAAACAACAGCCCCATCTTTTCCAAATTTGATGAAAACTACAAACCCACAGACCCAAAAAGCTCAATAAGCCCAAAGCAGAAGAAATATGGAAGAAAACCACACCAAGGTACATCATAATTGAATTTGTGAAAAACAGTAATAAAAGAAAATTCTTAAAAGTAGCCAGGAAAAGAAAAAAAGAGGAAAAGAGAAAAGAAGAGAAGAGATAACAGTACAAAAGAAGGAAGAAAAAGGATGGCAGCAAACTTCTGACAGACAGCACAATCCAGAAGACATTGAAGTGACATCTTTAAACTAGTGAATTAAAACACCAGTGAATCTAGACTTCTAAGTCCCAAAAAAAACTTTTTTAGAAAATGAAGGTGCTATACTTTTTCAGACCAACAAAAGCTTAGAAAATTCATTGCTTTTTCTAATGGACTGGCACTACAAGAAATATCCAAGGAAATCATGAATAAAGAAGGGAAATAATACCTGATGGAAATAAGGAATTAAGAGCACTGGATATGGTAAGTATGCAGGTAAATATAAAAGACTTTTCTCCTCATTAAAAAAAAAATAATTGCAGATATAGTTTATCAGTTAACACAAAAATAATAACGATGTATAGTGTGGCTTATAACACATGTAGAAGTAAACTGTAGGGACAAAAATAACACAATGACCAGGAAGGGAGAGGAAGGAAATGGAAGTGTTCTGTGATAAAGTCTGTATATATAGACTGGGATAAGTTAAAGATGAATATTGTAAACCATTGACTTAACTACTAAGAATAAAAACCAACAGCAATGACAGAAAAAGGCATACTTAATAAGTGGAAAAAATAACATAATCACAATATAGAGAGAAATGATGGCTTATTTAATAAATGGTACACTCAACTGATCATTCATAAAAGAAACAAAATAAAGTTGAAGCTCTCATATCATATGCCAAATAAATTACAGGTGGATTGCCTGATTCTCATCATTCTCACCACCAACACTTTATTGTCCAACTTCCATTCACTGCCTCTGCTGGCCCAGTCCTGCAGCAGCCACTTCCAGCCCATCAGACCAGCAGTTGCCATTCTACCTCCACCATTCTCACTTTTGCCAAAACTGCCCTGCAGGATTAGTGGCTTAGACTTGCACATGTGGAAATAGAATCCATGAAGCACTCAAGAGAAAAAAGGAACACAAGGGGCCCAATAGCCGGAGCCAGTGAGTAAGGAAGCTTTGGGCCTGCATGTAAGAATAATTCAGGAATTCTTGGGTTTAGCTGGCTCCCACCACCAAATAATCTGAGCATCCTAAATTCTTCTGTGTTAAATGCTATGAAGGAACAAAGCACAGAGTGTTGTAAATACATGGTGGGCATCTTGCCCAGACTTGGAAGAGGTCAAAGAAGGCTTCATGGAAGAAATTTCTAAACTGTGCCCTGAGCCATAAGAAAGGTTTAAAGAATGATCGTAAAGAATGGCGGGAGGGTGAGCGGGAAGAATGACCCAAGCAGGGACAGCGTCACGGAAGAAGTCCTGCAGACAAGAAAGTGTGTTTATTTAGACTGAAAGTAAAGTTTGTTGTGTTTTGGGAATGGGACTCAGAGGAAGGGAATTTAAAGAGCTTGAAGGGAAAGGAAAGAGAGGAAAATTGATAGGAAAAGTTTCCTGAGAATGAAAGAAACACGGTATCCAAAGCACAGATGGAGGGATTAATAATACACGAATGCCTTTCCTACTGTAACAGAAGAAAACAATAGGTGCAGAATTGGTGCAGGTGAGTTTGGACACATTTGAGTAAGAAGGAAGCTTTTCCCAATGGCTTTTTTATCTATGAAGTAAGATGTAAACTCCTCCGCTGGGCTGTAGGGTCAGAGGTCAAGGAAAGAGAGGATTGAGAGCCCACATGAGATGAAATCACAACTCAGGCAGGGTCCACCTTGGCCCATGTGATTTTTCACCAGCAACAATCTGCTAACAGAGCAGATGAGCCACGGAAGTGACAGCAGGGTAGAGTAGAAACCCTCTTTCCCACCCTATTTCCCTACTCCACCTTCTCTCTCTTTGATGCTCAAATAACATTAACTGAGTCTCCAACTGTTCTGGGTAGTATGAAAAGGATAGAGAAAGGCAGATGAGTACTTCCCAAGGTTTTCACATGAAAAAGAACTACAGATGCATTGACTTCAGCGTGCAGTCCTGAATCAGAATGCTTCACCTCTCCCACATCCCTTTAAGTATCTATCTTCAGTTTGTCTCTTGACAAGAGATAAGGTTAGTTTAGTCAGGCTGATTCTCTCTGAAGCCGTGTTCCTTTTTTGTTGTTGAAGAAATTACATAGTACCCTGCCCTCTTCGATGTATTTTCTAATCAATTTTATACCTATATTTATAACATTTAGTATATCCCTATGAATAAAAGCTAATTATGTGCCTGTAATTCACAGAAGCAATGTTTCATTGTGTAACTCATTTTTGAAATTTGTGATTTACTGAACAGATTCCTGAATGCAATGATTATGTTGACTTTGCCAAAAGTTATATTTTGCAGGGGTAAAAGCAGGTTGCTAAGGAAACAATGAAAGAATCTTAGCTGGATATAGGCCTTTTTTTTGAACATCTGACAAAATAAATGAAACTGAAGAAAAATAGAGCATCAGGAAGGTGGTAGATAGTATTTCACACCTTATATTCACCTTTTACTTTTATCCCAGAAACAGAGACAGAAAGGGATCGAAAAACTGAAATAAGAGGCAAAAAGGAAAGTTGGGAAAGAGGCTTCCTCTACTTTTTTTTTTTAAGATTTATTTATTTATCTCCCCCCCACCCTTCATCTCCTCCCACACTGCTGTTTCTGTTGTCTGTACTGTCTTCTCATTTTTCCTCTTCCAGGATTCACTGGGATTTGATCCTGAAGACCTCTGATGGGGAGAGAGGTTCCCTGTCAATTGTGCCACCTCAGTTCCTGGTTTCTGCTGTGCTTCACCTGGACTCTTCCCTTTTTTCTTTTCTGATGCATCATCATCTTGCTGCATGACTCACTCATGCGAGCACTGGCTCACCACACAGGCATGCTTTCTCTTCTTCTTTTTCACCAGAAGGCCCCAGGGATCAAACCCAGGTCCTCCCATGTGGTAGGTGGAAGCTCTATTACTTGAGCCACATCTGCTTCCCTCCTCTTATTTTTCTGACTGAAATTTTTTGTCCATCATTTTAAACAAAAATTTTCAATTCCTGCAATAAAAATTCCAGCAGCATCTCAAGTACCTATCTCTGATTTTAAATTTTCTAAGAAGCAGAATCAAAATGGCTAATGTACTTATGGTTTTTGTACTAAAAAAATCAGAACTGGTAAAGCAAAACCTGGGGACAACAAACCAGAATATTTGAAATCTGAACAGTTCTGGAAAATCTGGATGGTTTAGAGTCTGAATCAGTTACCAACAGGGGTGGCCACACTACATTTATATCCTTTGAGAATCTGCAAAAATTATATGGAATTTTCAGGAGTCTAGTTTTCAACTGAGTAATCTTAATAGTTTCTTTATTAAGAAAACCTGAGAACTCTCAATAGATGTATCTTATGATATTTAGTAATATCATAAGATACATCTAATTTAGCGGTGCGGTACTCCTTGTGCGCATCAGTAATATCATAAGATATGATATTTAGTAATATCATAAGATACATCTAATTTAGCAATGAACAGAATACTTCATTTTAACACTCTTCTCTAAAGAAACATAATTACATTCTGATCGTGTCTGGTATTGGCTTCCCAGGTTAAAAAAAAAAAATCCTTGAGAGAAAGAAGACGCAATACCACATCCTATCTGCATTTTGGAGGACAAGTTATTTGCAAATCGATTATTTAAGAGTTACTGGCTAATAATCAAAGTTCTTCCTTAAAAGAATAAATATCCTTTTAAGAATATATGGATATCCATAAACAATTTTCTTTCAGAATGACTTTTAATAGGACATTACTACATGTATTCAAAGTTTAAAAGTCTTAGAATAGTACCCGGAACCTATTTTAGCACTATATAATAGTTGTAAAGTAAAACTAAATAAAGTAAAAGAAATCTTTCTTTATTTTATCAGAGCTAAGTACCCTTTGGTTTCTTACCAAACATCCTCAGGCATAAACTCTATAAATCAAAAATTGCCCTAATATATTTTTAAATGTTTATAAAATGCTTTATCATCAACAAATACCTTATTTGTTATCACAAAAAAAAGTGTTTAAATTTTTTAATGTTGACCTTAATCCCTAATCTTTATGAATAGATGCAAGTATTTTTCACTTTAATTTGTTTTCTGAAATGCAAAACAATGTGCTAAAAAAAGGAGAGGACTTTTTTTATATGATTGGCATGGTCTTTGAAATTTTGGTTTTAGGCATTAGAGAAGATGTTGGATAGCTTCTTTTGAGATGCATTAGTAATAGCTAAAACACAGCACAAGCTTTCATTTCCTTTAAAAAGTTTTGGGAAAAAGATAGTCAAATTAGGTGTCATAAAAAATTGGTCCTTGATTTTGACTAGAAATTTCCAGTGCACCACATTTTACAAGAACTATTTTACATGTGGTATTAAGGAAAGATTTTTAAATGCTCCTTTTTAAAGGAGCACTATTTTTTTATTAGACTCTAGATCACTTTTGGTTGGATCAAGGGTGGGACTTTTTAAATGTGCTTCTTTGTTTTTAACCAAAAATGAAGATGACATATGACGCTCCTTCAGGCCTTTTTCTGGACTTCTCACTAAGGCAGAGATGAAAACATACTTGGAAATTCCAGTGATTGTTTGTTTTTCAAAAACTGAGTAGCTTTTATAATAAAAGAAATTCTTTTCTAATAAGGAAAAGAATAATGTTTTTAACATTAAATTTTGCAGTCTTATTTATGCCCTTTAATCTCTTTTTATGTCAGCTTTAGCAAAACTATCATCTCTATGATCCCACAATGACCACCACCACCCTCCCCTAACACCTTTACTCTCCCCACCCCCATGCTTTGGTATTTGCAGTTGGCTTTTCCTCAATTTTATGTAAATGATGTGCAATCACAACTTCAAGACACATGCTCAAAGTTCTCCCTACCCTTTCAGATTCACCCTTTGTAAACTCTCCTTTATACAAATGTAAAGTTACTCTTGTGGTCTTCTCTAGGGATCTCATTTGACTTTCAGTTCCTTGTATCACAAACTTCCTTTGTGATAAAGTACTACTGCTTACCCAGGGTTTTTTGTTTTTGTTTTTTTAAGATTTATTTACTTATTTTATTTCTTTCCCCTCCCTCCCCCACTCCGCCCTGGTTGTTTGCTCTCTGTGTCCATCCGCCCCGCCCTCTCTGTTCGTTTCTGTTGTTGTCAGCGGCACGGAAATCTGTGTCTCTTTTTGTTGCGTCATCTTGCTGTGTCAGCTCTCCGTGCATGGGGCGCCATTCCTGGGCAGGCTGCACTTTCTTTCGCGCTGGGCGGCTCTCCTTATGAGGCGCACTCCTTGCCCGTGGGACTCCCCTACGCGGGGGACACCCCTGCGTGGTGCGGTACTCCTTGTGCGCATCAGCACTGCACATGGGCCAGCTCCACACGGGTCAAGGAGGCCCGGGGTTCGAACCGCGGACCTCCCATGTGGTAGGCGGATGCCCTATCCATTGGGCCAAGTCTGCTTCCCACCAAAGCTTCATTAACACACCTAGAAATATGATACATATTTAATCAGGCTAGGTTGATGATATCAGTACATCCATTTTCAACTAGTAGTTATGTTTCAAGGAAAGGAACTGTATTTAAAACGACTTTCTTTTCTGGAATGTAGTTTCAATTCAGAAGACTATTGTTTCCTAATGAATGTAATTTTATTTGGGCTGCAATGGTCCCCGGTGTGTGTGTTTGTATGTGTGTGCATATAATCATATATATATATATACACACACATATATATACACACACACACATATATATACACATACATATACTATGTAATATTATTTGGGCTCCAGTGGTCCTGTGTGTGTGTGACACACACACACACATACACACACTATGATCACAGGCATAGAATATGTTTCTGGTTTGATGTTTTCTACTGAGGAATATGAACACAAAAATAATCTTACCTTCCAATTAGAATAAACAATGAAATATTTATGATAATAAGCTTGTTGACATAAACTTTGAACAGTGTCATTCTCCTGCCTTAAACAAATAATGAGCCTTTCACTCCCTTTGCGTCAGTTTTTGCATGATCAAAGCTCCATCTGAAGATGAGTCCAGTTTATTCAAACTTCAACTAAATGGAACTATTTAGGAAAGTTAAATTTAGAAGTAAAGCCTCCTTTCCTCCAGATTGAGGAATTTATCCCTAGAATTAGCATTAATGGGAATTCTCAGGCTTCTCAAGTAGAGAATTACTCCCTGCAGAGATGGCAGGAGTATCAAACCTATAAAATCCCAATCGTTCCACTTTATGTAGTTTCCTCTAACTAAAGGCTAAACTTGCCTCTCTAAAATGATGAGTATTGGGAATAAAAATATTTATACAGAATAAATGAAAGCAAGTAGCTTAATTTGGAGAATGTAAAAAATGGGACTAAAATAAAATTGTATCTTTATAGATAGAGGCAATGTAAAGGAAGTGAATGCATTAAAATTCATGGAAATGAGATTCTCTGAACTGGTAAATGTGCTGTTCAAAGAAAAATCTTTCAAAGGCATACTTCACAACATGATTAAGATTCTTTACAATTAAAAACCTCCCTCTTAACATATTCTTCAACTTCAAAGACATCACCAGTCAGGAAATCCCCCTGGACTCCTTGGTGACACTTCTCATTTTTTTTCAGTAATAGGAAATTACTAGACCAAAATCAACAGAGCACACACATCTGCTAGCCACTTTTGCTGTAGGTACTCAATTGATGCAAGATGTGCGTGTGGAAACATGGGGGAGGGGACACAAAGCAAAGAAATGCAACCTGCAAACTGAAACACCAATTCCAGAGACAAAAGTGATAAAAAAAAAGGAAGAAACAGCAAATTTTTATCCCTTTAAAGTTTGAGTGTATATGTGAGTGTGGCTGTGACTCTAAGAACTTTAGGCACAAAAGTACTCAACTGGTTGATTGATGGAGTTTTGTTTTACAAATTAGAGATCCCTACTGAGAGTCAGAATTGAAACCATCACTTTTAATTCAAAAGGTACCTTTCTTATTAATGTAATGTGAATGAAAATATTCACTCTAGTTACTTAACTTGCTCAATATGTGTGAAGATATAAATTGAATACATGTATTTATATTATCAAATGGAAATGCTGGAAGTCAAAAACATAGTAGCAAAGATGTGTGTGTTACAAAGAGCAGCATAAAAATTTTTCAATGATACCTTCATTATCAAATATAGTATCAACAGCTTCCATTTATTAGGTACTATCTTAAGTACTTCATTGAATCCTGTCAACAACCCCAGCATGTAGCTATTATTATCCAATTTTATAGACTAAGAAATTAAGGTACCCAAATTCCCCTAAAGAATTGGTAGCTGGGTTATATTCAGGTGTATATGACCTGAAAACATATTAACATATTTATTCATCTATACAAGGAGTTTTCAAAATTTGGCGCCCTGACCAGAGGCAGTAGCATTATCTGGGAACTTGTGAGAAATGCGAATTCTCAGATTCCATCCCAAAACTAGGGAATCAGAAACCTAAAGACAAGGTCCAACCTCCTGCATACTTCTGATACCTGCTCCAACTTGAGGATCGCTACTTTATTCTATGCTACCTCTAATATATAATAGCATGTTATAATTGATCAAATATACATTAGATGTGATAGGCATGACTTAAACCTTTTATCTAGAAGTTGCAAAGCTTATACTTCACATAATATTATAAATATCCTTGTAAGTGACAGTACAACAATTTTAAGAGTACCAAATCTAGAGCTAATTCCAATTATTTTTTATTACTTAATATTACTTTGAAAAGTGAAGAGATTTATCTTGTACATATTTACCAAAACTGAATTGGAATACCATGCATTTTTCTTTTCAATAATTATAATATGGAAAAGAATGTTAAAAGATAATTTTAATAAACAATAATTCTGAAGTTAGAATTATTTTTGATGACTGTTATTAATCATTTTAATTCAATTGACAGTTATTGTTTAATAATGACAATAGTAACATATATACATCAGCCTATTGTTAGTTGGTTAAATTTCCATAGATTGATTATAATCAGTCATAGCCAGTATGTGTAGCCAAGCATTCTAAAATATCTAAAATATTTTCATTTAATTAATTTAAAAATAGACCATTTTTATAAATCACACAGGAAAAAATGAATCTCAGATAGATTAAAGAATAAAGAGCAATGTACCATTACTATGAGAAAAAATAAATAATGCAATTTTAAGGAATCATGGAAAACATCTAATACTAACATTTTATAAAAAGAAAAAATCGGTCCAATGAGATAACATGGACTTACCTGAAATAGAAGAACCTTGTGACACTTGTAGCTAGTCTCCCAAGGTGCCTCAACCAATGTCTTCCCATCTTGTATGCACATATTACTCCTCACATCAAGAAGTGAGACTTTTATGCTCCCTTTGTCTTATAAGGTTTTGTTTCTCTTCACTTTTGAAGGATATTTTCAACAGATACAGAATTTTATTTCAGCACTCTAAAGATATCCCTCCATTGTCATCTCGCTTGCATAGTTTCTGACAAGTAGTCTGCTATAAATTTGATTCTTGTTGCTCTGTAGATGTGTCATTTTTCTCTGACTTCAAGATTTTCTGTTATTCTTTGCTTTTAAGCGATTAGATTATGATGTGTTTAGCCGTCAGTGATTGCTGGACCCTTTCCCCAAACCAGCTTCCTGGGGATTCTCCTAATCTCTGTGAATAACAAGTAGGGTTCTTGGAGGAAAGCCTGTGGGAGGATGCATTTCCCACCCCCATGTCTCTGGCTTCCAGAGACTTCCTTCTCTCATTTTAGCTCATACTTTGCCTTTAGAAATTCACCAAAAATTGCTAGCTAAATCTTTTTACCCGTTTATATGGTGTTTGGTGGTTAACAAATGCTCAGGTTTTGTTTCTCCCTGAAGTCACCTCTCTCATTCCAGATTTCAAGTAGTTCTTCCCTAGTGACCTTAATTCTCTGAAGGGCTTACAAAAAGTCATTAACTTGAAGTTTGTCCTGCTTTTGACTTCTTAGTAAGGGTGGGAGTTGTTTTATCCAGCTCTGTACATGTCTGAGTGGAAATGGTCTGGTAATTGTGATTGGCTTTGGCCAATAGAATATGGTAGAAGAGATATCTTTCGTCTTTAAACCCAGGTTAAAGAAAAGTGGCAGGTTTCATTTACTGCCTCTTAGAGCTCTGAGACACTGTATGAGAAATCTAGCTTACCTAATATAGAGAGAGGCCTCAAGGTGCTCTTTCCCGGGGTTGACATCTTCTAACGGGCCAGCAATCTTTTGGGTTTCTTGGGTTTTCCATTGCATGTCAGTGCACAGGGTGGCATTTTCTCCTTTCTTTTCCAGGTTCCATTGACTTCCAGCTTCTGGCTACTCTCTGTGGCTTCTCCTCCACATCCAATTTCCTTTGCTTATAAGAACTTCAGTCATATTGGAGTAAGGCCCATCCTCATTCAGTTTGGGCATACCTTAACTAATAAGATCTTCAAAGGTCCTATTACAAATGGGCTCATACCCACAGGACCAGGGGTTGGGACCTGAACATTCCTTTCATGGGGGACATGATTCATACCCTAACAGGGACCTGGAAATTGAAAACTATGTTGGTATTTTTCCCCACTGGATCTGAATGGAGATCACAGTCAGTTTAGAGAGCAGAAAATCAATGCATTCTTTTGATTAAGGCATGTGCCCAACAAAATGCCATATCATTTAACTCAAAATTAGCTTGGATGGAACTGAGAATACTTTATATTTGGAAAGAATAGGAAAAATGCAAAACTTGTTACAATATAGGCTCTTTAAAAAAAATTTTGTAGACATGATTAAAATTAGATACCAATAAAATAATATTACCCTAACAAAATCATTCCCAAAAGTGTATATAATATTCCAGAGATATTTCTACATTTATTCCAACTGTGTACTTAACCTGATTTACCTAAACAATGTATTTACTTAAAGTTTAGTAACTCTAAAGAGAGTCAGAACATGACTAAAAATGACCATAACACAGGAAATATTTTTACCAAACTCAGAAAACAAATTATCCCACACTCCAATTAGTGCTGTTCTCTAACCAAGGCCTCTCTTAAAACTTCACTAAAGTTTAACAAAGAAAGACATTAGAGATAAATGAGTCACAGGCTGGTCAGCACCAAATAGAAATAAGTTCCAGGAATTTAGATAAATAGGGCAAGTTCACAATTGGGATAAATTTAGACATCTCTCCAAAGTATATTAGTTCCCTTATCAAGGTTCCCTTAAAACAATTCCTCTTTTGAAAGCCTTCTATTCCTAATGATTGGAAGAAATATTATAGCTACAATAGCAGTAATTTTGTATTATCATACTATCTGTCCTGGACCTAGGTAGATGAAAGTTACTGAAAGCAAATGAAGCATGCCTTCCAACAAGACCAATTTGAGTGGCTACAATAGAAAGAACTACATACATGCTTTACGATACTTAGAATTAAAATTTCTCCCTCAAATTTAACTTTCTGAATTTAATCTTTGAATTTCCAGGTTTCATAGTTTAAGTTAGCTTGGATTTCTAGTGCAGGTACCATAATCATCAGGATTGGAGGGCAGCAATACTGCTTTGCTTAGAAGAGGTAAAAGTACAAAAAACCATATGGCTCTCTTTGAGCCATAGTTAAAACAATGGTCAAAGCAGTAACAACAAGTGAACAAAGGCAACCGTGAGAATTTTTACTGGGAACTTCCTATGGAAGTTGTAGTTGTTCTTTTTCTTTTTTGTCTTTTTCCCCTTTGTTGATGGTAGTCAATGATTAAAACTTTGTTTATATGCTATACTACTTCCTGCACAGGTGTGGCTTGAAATCTAGGGAGGACTTTAAAGAGAATATGAATCCTATAGTTTGTTTCATTATTACAGATGATTGTGTTGTGGCTGTGAGATTTTAAATGCTTTCTGAAAGAGAACAAAGTGAATGTAAATTGGATCATAAGAATCATTTTAGAGCTAGCGGAACTTTAAAAGAAGATAAAAATTAACGTACAATATTTATGAAAACCTACTACCAGCCAGGTTTTGTATAAATTTTAGTCCTTCTAATTTTCACACATAGACCCTCACAGCTCCCACTTAAAGATGAGATGTCTAAGGCTCTGAAAGCTTAGGTAACTTAGTCAAGCTCATAAAACATCATTGATAGTCAACATGGAATAAGATACCCGTTGTTCATAGCATGGCTTTTTGTCCCAGGATGTCCTGTGACAATTAAGAGGCTTAAATCATTCACTCTTGCATAAAATAAAATTTCATTGTCTGTCCACTGTAGTCCAAGCACTGTGCAAAGCTCTGAGTAGGCAGTCGAGAACAAAGGAGACAGACAGCCTTTCCTTGGGGAGCTCACACTCTGATTTCTGACAGTTTATCCCAATGAATCCTTTTTTCTCCTGATCAGACTTTCGACCTTCATTTATTCATTCATTCAGTAAAAATGTACTCTGGGCCAGGCTCTTTATAAACACTTCATCAGTAGTAAACAAAACAAATTAAAAAACAAAAAACCTGCCCTCCTAGAATTTACAAGGTAGTGGAGGAGACAGACAATTCACAAAAATAAAATATGTAGAGCACTATTTAACAATAAGTACTAGGGAGACAAAGGCAAAAAACGGGAAGAGGGAAGGAATGGGAGGGATGCAGTAACAGAAAGCGTAACTGGGGGAGTCTAGAGTGAGGGGATGACAATCTTAAGCAAGTAAGGCAAAGAAAGTTAAAGATATCTGGGAAAGTATGGGCATATGAGAATCTCCTATATTTTGTATGTAATATTTATGTAATCTAAAGCTGCTTTAAAAATAAAAACAAAAACACTAAAATAAAATAAAAAAAAGATATTTGGGCAAAGAGCCCCTGAGCCAGTGCACGGAGGGAGTTTTAAGGCCTGATGGGGAGGCAGATGGGAAGGGAGCAGAGGGCAGGGCAGAACAGCAGGTAGTAGATGAGGGCAGAGAGGAAATTAGTGCTAGACAGTGCAGTGTCATTTAGAACCAGGGAAAGGACTCGAGTGACCTGGGATGCTGTTGAGACATTTTGAGCAGAGGGATGGCATAGCTTGACTTTTAAGTTCAGTGGTTGATCCAACAGCACATACTTTTCCTGGAACCCCACACAAGGCAATCTATTCCTTTTCACTTGAAACACAACCAATGCAGCTCGATACATAGAACTTTAAAAGTGGTTTAGATTTGGCACAGATGAGGCTGCCTGAAGAAAGGATAAATTAACTTCTCTTTGAATGAGGTATTTCCGGTATTATTTTCAATCTGCCCATAGCAAGTTGAGGCTTTGGGCCAAGGGATACAACACCAAGTGCCATTTTTGGCAACTGCTTTAGGGGGTGTGCACAGAGCTATGGAGCTATGTATTTTTCAAACTTTGTGAAAATGAATCCTTTCAGCATTTCCTCCCAGGCAACCTATTTTAAAATAGTGAATCACTCAAAAAATAATAACTATGAAATATTTTTCCCAAAGAGAATAGGCCAGCCTGAAAATAGTTGATACTCTCATCCAAAGGCACTTCACATCTGCTCAGGGCCTCACCATGGTGGTTATTGTTTATTTGACTTCTGTTCAAGGTTTAGCTGGTGAAAACAACTTCAATCTAAGTGACTTTCCTAAAGCATAGTTGGCAGAAGTAGATCGTTCTCTAAGTAATAACTCTCTGAATGGGCATCTTCACTGCACTAGGCACTGTCCTACATACTTTACGTTCAGTCGCCATTAATGGCCTTGTTCCCGAATTGTCCGACGCGGGCATCAGAGTCCTCCATGTGCAGAGATAAGGCTCAGAAAGATGGAATCACTTCCCAGGATCACAGCCTGGTAACTCCAGGGCTGCCTGATTCCAAAGCCAATTTTCTTTTCATGAGACAACCCTCCACTTTAGGAAAGATCCTTAGAGATCACTAAGGCCCATACTCCCAGGTGATGTGTGAAGGACTAGAGTGCAGTCTCCCAATCTTGGGATCTGGCCATCTAGTCAGCCCTGAGGATGTGCTGCAGCTATAACTTACAAAACCGGAAGCAATACAACCTTGAAGATCTGACCCACAGCAAAGCCTATCTTTCCAAGCAGGAAGAGCCATGGATGTTTTAGTTTCCTGGCTATTAAAACAAATACCATACAATGGGTTAGCTTAACAACAGGAATTTATTGGCTCAAGGTTTCAGAGGCAAGAAGGCTAGAAGGCTTGCCTGCTTCCTCCAGGGTCAGTATCTTCTGGTTGGCTGGCAATCTTCAGAGTTCTCTGACATGGCAATGCCTGTGGCAGTGTCTTCTCCTTTCTCTTCCAGTTCCATTGACTTCCAGCTTCTGGTTGCTCTCTGCAGCTTCTCTTTCCGTGCCTAATTTCCTTTGTTTATAAGGATTTGAGCCACACTGGATTAAGGCCCACCCTAATTCAGTTTGGACACACCTTAACTAGTAACATCTTCCAAGGTCCTGTTTACAAATGGGTTCAAACCTACAGCACCAGGGGTTGGGATCTGAACATGCCTTTTGTCAGGGACATGACTGAATCCCAAAAGTGGACATGTATCTCTCCTGGAGGTATATCTTTCAATAGGTTGACTTCTATTTTATACCATGGGAGCTTCAAAATTAGCTTATAAATGTTAGTAAGAAACTAGTTCTTTTCTAGAAAGAGAGAGTAAGGCCTTTCTATCCTTTAAAATTCTTCCAATTCAGTAGGTCTGAGGTGGGGCCTGAGGAATCTGCATTTCTAACAAGTTCCAGATGGTACCTGACACTGCTAATCAGGGGGCCCTACACTGAAATTCCTGGACAAGAACATAATATGTGAGCTGAGTCATGAAATGAACTGAGTCTGGAGCAGGAGGGAGGGTTTTTGTGCCTTTCGATGGAGCTGACAGCAAACAGGTATCACTGAAGGCTTGAAGGCAGAGGATGGCAGGATGAACTTTGGGTCTGAAGAAAGATTACTCCAAATACAGGGAAAATAATGAATAGAAGGATGGCAAGATTGGAGGCTAATTTTGGCCTTTACAGTAATTCAGAGAAAAGCTGAATGTCATTGGAGTTGGAGCACAGGGAATCTCCTATCTGAAATTTTATGGGAAACCAGAGTCAGAGTAATGTGTAAAGTAGGTCAAAGTGGGGACTCTATATGCATCGCCAAACTGAGTTTCCAAGGGCAAAAGGTCCTGAGAGATAAGCCAGAGACAAAGGGCACAAGTGGTCCTGGCAATCACCTGAACAGCAATTTTTCTCTCTCTCTCTCTTTTTTTCTCATCCTCATCAGGGTGAGCCACATTTTAAAAAGACCAAGGAGGGGAGCGGGTGTGGCTTGAGTGGTTGAGCACCCACCTCCCACATGGGAGGTCCCAGTTGGGTTCATGGTGCCTCCTGAAAAAACAAAAACAAACAAAAATGCCAACTCAGGGAAGTCAATGTGGCCTAGTGGTTGAGTGCCAGCTTCCCATATATGAAGGCCCAGGTTCAACCCTCCGCCCAGTTCCTAAAAAAAAAACAAGGATCAGGTGAGGAAAAGTTGGGAAGGTGCTTTCTTTCCTTAAGGAAATCAGTAGTATTTTGGCAATTTAAGTTTCTGTCAGCTATTGACTTGTATAGTAGTTTTCTCTGAGTTCTAAACAAACTATAAAACAATCCCAAATTAGTCAATGAAGTTGAAACTAAAGCAAGGTGACTAGTCCCTTATATATTTGAATATTCAATAGATTAACTAAGAGATACTACCAAGAAAGTGAAAAGACAACTTACAGAATGAGAGAAAAAATTTTACCATATATCCAGTAAGAGTTTACTATCCAGAATATGCAAATAAATGCTACAACTCAACAACAAAAAGACAAATAATCCAATTAAAAATGATCAAAGGACTTACTTGGGTAGACATTTTTCTAAAGAAGATACACAGATGGGCAATGAGCACATGAAAAGATGCTCAACATACACTGATCATCAGGGAAATGCAAATCAAAACCACAATGAGATACAAGTTCACATCCACAAAGATGGCTGCTATTTAACAAATGGAAAATAATAAGCGTTAGTGAAGATTCAAAGATATGGGAACTCTTATACATTGCTGGTGGCACTGAAGCATGGGGTAGCCACTGTGGAAATCAGTTTAACAATTCTTCATAAAATTGAAAATAGAATTACCATACTGATGTAAGCTATGGGTGGGGAGCTATACATCTCTTCGTAGATAACCTAAGCTGTGTGTATTTGATGGTGGAAGCTGCAGCCGTGCCCTTCAACTCCAGTCCTGGAAAAACAATTAAGCAATGTAGGCTCTAAAAACTTTAACTATTTAAGGAGAATGCAAACCAAATGTGTTAAAAAAGCTTACCTGAATATGTAGAGTTCATGTTAAAAGCTTATCTAGAACGTGTGAGGTTCATGTTAAAAACTTACCTGGAATGTGGGGGATATGTATTAATTCAAGCTTACCTGAAGGAAATAACCTATCTGATATTCAGATAAAACACTTAAGGAAACTAAACAGGTCCTTTAGCATATAAGCACCATTTAACTCCCTACTCTTGTAGTGGCAGAGAGAAGCTGGGTGTACGCAGTTTCGAAGGCCAGGATGCAAGAATTCTGAGAAGGAAATTGATTTCTTTTGACCAGCTGGACTCGGTGGACTCTTGTCCTGATAAAAACCGAGCCCCAAATTAAATTTTTGGGTTCCTTTTATACAGAGGAAATAAGAGTGGGGAGTCAAATGGTACTTGTATGCAAAAGGACTTTTTGTTAGTTTCTTCAAGGGTTTTATCTGACTATTAGGTAGGTTATTTCCTCCAGGTAAGCTTGATTTAACATATATCCCCCACATTCCAGGTAGGCTTGAGTTAACATATATCCTCTACATTCCAGGTAAGCTTTTAGCACAAATCCCCCACATTCCAGTAAGTTTGACACATTTGGTTTTCATCCTCCCTGAATATCTAAAGCCTATAGAGTTTATACTTCTCAATTGGCTTTCTAGGCATATTTGGATATAAAATCAGTTTGAATTTATGCACAGCTATATTACTCTTATATCCTGTCTATAAAAGGAACCCAGAAATTCTATTCAGGGCTTGGGTTTTGTATAAAGAAGCTCCTGAGTCCGGCCAGTCGCAAATAAATTCATTTTTTTTTCCTTCCCAAAGTTATTACTGAGTCCTGGCCTCATACACAATAATTGAACCTCTCTTGACATCCAGAACAATATGACTCGGCAGTCCCAAAAGAATTGAAAGCAGGAAGTCAAACAGGTATTTGTATACCAATGTTTATAGCAGCATTATTCACAATAGCCAAAAGGTGGAAGCAACCCAAGTGTCCATCAACAGAAGAATAAACAAAATACACATGCAATGGAATATTATTCAGCTATAAAATGGAATGAAGTTCTGATGCATGCTACAGAATAAGTGAACCTTAAGGATGTCATGTTGAGTGAAATAAACCAGACACAAAAAGACAAATATGGTAAGATCTCACTTACAGGAAATACCTAGAAGAAGCAAAGTTCATAGAGACAGATGGTGGTTTCTAGGTTACCAGGGGTGAGAGGAGCGGGGAGCAGAGTGGGAAGAGAGAGTTATAACTTAACGGACGAGTAGTTTCTGTATGAGGTGATGAAAAAACAGAGGTACTGAATGTTGGTGCTGGGAGCACAACACTGTGAATATAAGTAATACTGCTGAATTGTATACTTGATTGGGGTTAAAATGGGAAGTTTTGTGCGTTATCTATTTTGACTAAAACTAAATAAGCTATAGTTTCAAATTAAAAATAAAGAAAAAAAGAAAAAAAACCACTATAGTTTCCATTCTGTCAAAGCCAATGAAAGATCTATGTGTTACATTTACCTATGAATGGAGCATTTAACCATTAATTAAGAGCGAAATGAGGTCATAAACTAACAGGATATAGTTATTAAGAATGTCAAGGAATTGCTGTTCTGATTCATTACACTAAAATAACTTGAACCTCTAAAAATAAAACTATGGCCAAAGGTTCTTTCCATTAAAAGAATTACTATTAGCTAGAGGATATACACCTTGTAAATTTTGTATTGATTTCTAAAAAAGGACAATTACAATTTATATTGAAATAATCTTCTGAGTCTGTAACAGATGCAGGAAAAGAACACATGCATGCACACACATACAATAAAGGAGTTCTTGCAAATGTGTATTTTTCCTAAATGAAGTATGGACTAAGGATTCCACTAAAAACATTAAATTCTTAATACTGCATTTTTTTCATCATTTATTTGCTCGCGTTTTGCACTGGTGTAACTTGTACACAGACAAAACCTGCAAACACTTGGAAATTATAAATAGAGGAACAGGAATTAAAAGCACATTGGAAATCCCTTAAATGTTTAAGGTTGAAGAAGTCTGGGGAGGGATAAGAGGAAAAGATCCATTTTCCAAAAGGAAAAGGACAGTTGACAAGTCAGGACAAGAACAATGGGAAATTGCTATTAATGTTAATGAGAATGGTATTCCCATCAAGAGAAAACTATAAACATTGTCAAATGCTATAAGTTAAGTTGTTCAAACCCACTGATCACAGTCAGTGAGAAACAAATAGAACAATTTCGAAAACCCTCAACAATGAAAATACCAACATTCCTCAAATAACATTATAGCAGAGGTGCTAAAAAACAGCATATCTCCGTTTTCCTTTTTCTCCCCTGTTCATGTTTGTTTGCTTTCTTCCTGGTCTGTGATGGCAAATGCAGGCTGCTAAGGAGGCTCTTCCCACCATTAGCCAGTGTTCCCTGATGTCAGGATGCCCCTGGTCACAGCAGTACCAGGTCCAGTCATCATGCTCTTTCTTTTTTTTTTTTTTAAGATTTATTTAATTTATTTATTCCTGCCCCCCTCGCTGTTCATGCTCACTATCTGTTCTCTGTGTCCATTTGTTGTGCGCCCTCTGTGTCTGCTTGTCTTCTCTATTAGTAGGCACTGGGAACTGAACCTGGGACCTCCTGTGTGGAAGAAAGGCACTCAACCGCTTGAGCCACCTCAGCTCCCGGCTTTGTTGTATCTCTCGTTGTCTTTCCTCTTTGTGTCACCTTGTTGCATTATCTTGTTGCATCAGCTTCCTGTGTCTGCCAGTTGCACCAGCTTGCTGTCTTGCTTGCCTTCTCCAGGAGACACTGAGAACCAAACCCAGGGCCTCCCATGTGGTAGGTGGGAGCACAATCGCTTGAGCCACATCCACTTCCCCATGCTCTTTTCTAATCAGAGCTTTCTTCTCTTGCTAAGCTTCCAGACAAAATTCAAAATCAAGTTTGTGAATAGCAAAGAGAAATGTGTAAATTAGAACAAGTTCTTCATGAGCTCACGTCCCTTGCCAGGGCTGGAAAAATGCCCAAGTCAATGAAACATCTCACTCATGCTGCAAAGCCTCTCATTCAGTGGGTCCGGGGTGGGTTGAGGTTCAAAAAAATTGTTTCTTTGTAAGAAATTCTTAGAATCACACATTCGAAAGAGACATCAGAGATCTTCTGGTCCAAGTCACCTATTTAACAGATTCCATGGCCTTGTTAAATCATATAAGCTTGGAAGTTACCCCATGGCCACTCATCCTCTCATGCCAATATGTAATCTCCATGATTCTTTTGATATTCATGTTTGGTGTGAGGAGGAGGAAACAGGGATTTCTATCTTCATATAAGCTGTACCAAAACTAAAATGGTGAATGTTCACATCATGACTGTAATGTTCATACAGTCTTGTCCCACCACCACCTTCCAAGTGTTGGAAGAAAATATGCTTCACTGGAAAGTGATATACTGTATGAAGGTTTAGAGAACAGCATTCAGGGTTATCTGGCTAATTCAATGGGGGCTCGGAGGTCTTCACTGCTTTTGAGCTATAAAAAACTCATAGCAATGCAAATGATTCTTCTCTATAGATGCACAAATAAGTTTTGTCCAGAAGGAAAACCCCCTCTCACACTGCCTATACTCTGATGAAAAGCCAGTGTGTTTTGTCCATTTGCACATTATTTCAATAATTCTCATCTATAAATGGCTCTGCTTTTGGACTTCTTTGAACTGGTTGTAACATCTCTTCCTGTTTTCTCATTTAATTAATGAGATAAATAAAAACCTTTGACACATGTTTATTTCAAATTTGTAAGGTCATCATGATTTTACCTTTTATAAAAAAAATTATCCTTTAACTTAAGTCCTAAGATTTAAATAATTCCATATTAAAGTAATTGAAACTAATCTGTTGCACAAGTCGAGAGAGGTTTAATTATTTGCGTATAGAAAGGCCAGGACTCAGGAATAATTTTGGGAAGGAAAAAGTAATTTATTTATGACTGTCTGGACTCGGGAGCTTTCTGTTCAAAACTTGAGCCCCGAACAAGATTTTCGAGTTCTTTTTATACAGAGGAAGGGTCAAATGGTTCTTTGTTTCAGTGCTCAATAAGCTTGAATTCACATATATTTTCCACATCCTAGGACTTTATACATTCCAAGTAAGCTTTTAGCATGGACTTCATATATTCCATGTAAGCTCTTCACACATTTGGTTTGTATTCTCCCTGAATATTTAAAGTTTATAGAGTTTGCACTGCTAAACTGTTTTTCTGGGACTGGAGTTGTTGTTATGGTTACCAAGGGCAGGGCTGCAGTTCTCACTGTCCCATACGCATAGCTCAGGACACGTACTGCTCAGGTTATTTACGAAGAGATGAACAGCCCCCCACCCAGAGCCTACATCATTTCCCCCCTTTATGCCAGCTTATCTTGCTAAGCTTTGGCATAATTATTGTTGGAGTTTTGAGGTGGGTGGCTGTTCGTTGTTTTGATTGCTTATTCCATTTATCAAATTCCCAGTGAGGGCCCAAAGACAAAGTTCCTGGGTAACATCTGGGGTTCATTTTGTTTTTTAGAAGAAGTTTTCATCCTGGACAGTAGAATCCTGGGGATGGGGCTCTCCAGCAGTTATCCTGGGGGTTATTGGTGCTTACATGGATTTCTTGCCAAGCTCCAGATTCATTTATTAATTTTATTTTACCTTTAGAGAGTTTATACCTTTAATCTTAAAGGGGTGCTGAAGGGAGATGGTCTTTTTTCTATAACTGCTATGTGCTGGCCATGGGTTGTAGTTCTTACCTAATAAGGAGTAAAAACTTTGTTATTTTATTTTGACTGGAGGAAGATGGATCTGGCATTCTGTAAGAAGCTGGATGAAGTTTTCATATGGTTAATAAGATGTTCATTCTGAAATAAACACTTAATTAAAATTTTGGAATACTGTTTTGTTTTTTTAAAAGAGGACATTGTATTACAGAGGTAGACAAGGTTAGGTGCCTATAAAGATGGCACCCTTTTTAAAAGTTGGTGAACAGTATATATATATATATATTTTTTTTAATTATTTATCAGAGAGAAATTGTTAATAGATAACAGTATTAGGAACTTGACTTTGTTTTGAAGTTGCATTTCAGGCTGTTTAATGATTGGTGCTCTGTCAGATGCTTCTGGTGAATTGGCACATTTTGGGCAGTTGGTTCCATTTAGGATTAGTACACCAAGTTGGAAATTTTCTTAGTTTTTTAGCTGTGGGAGTGTTCAGAACTACAGAATAAAGTTTTTTACATTTTGGCTTTAATTGAATAATTTCTGATAATTTTGACTATTCAATAGGTGACCCATTATTAGCAAGTAAGCCTTGTTTTGCTACACAGTAGAGTACAGTAGAGTAGTAGGGTGGCTGAGCCTGGCACCAATTAACCAGCTACCTGCAAGCCACTGGTGGCCCCACTGTTCTCAGCTAAGACAGCCACCTTATTTTATAGACATGTTTATTCACTATTTAGAAAATGAAGTTACCAGGAATTTAACATGTCTAATGTACTTTTGTACCTGATCCAGAATAGGAAAGATAACATTATAATTATTAGGCATATATTTAGAACAGGATAAAAGTATAGCACTTAATTAATGTATTACTTAATGCATATGGATTCTGAGTTGCAATTAATAGTTTTAAGTTTTAGGTTTGTAATACTTTACATGTTATCTCTCCATGGGAGCAGACCATAATGCCAATTGTGTTAAAGTTTTACTTACAGTATCCTGGTAATCATGGCTCCACTTAGCATGTTCTTCACACAGTGAGCAAGTTGCAGCATTGTTGATCCTAGAGAGTTTCCAGTATTTTACTGGCCTAGTGCACAGTGCTCTCTGGCACTAAGGAATAGTACCAGTCTGGAGGCAATATTCATTGTATGCTTGACTGTACCGAGCCATCACTGGCTGCTGCAGGAGCTTGAAACTGCAACGTAGTTTCTGTTAACTTCAGGAGCACAACCAGAGGCGTGATATGACAAATATTTTTATTTGAGGGGTCAGTGACCACCTAGCCAATAACTCACATGGAGAGGCAACCTGTAATGTATTTAAGGCCTGGTTTGAATGCACAAGAGTTTGACAATGTTAAAGTTTATCCTTTGTTTTTATATATTCGCAAACATTTTTAATGCAACACATTAGGTATCAAATGACTTTGTTTATTTTTTACAGTTTTACCATAAGATATTAGCAGGCATTTTACCTTAGTAGAAGAAAAAAACTATTCTTCCATTGTTAAAATGAAAATGGAAGATTCCTAATGGAATCAAGGCAACTTTTTATTACCATTTACTTAAATATGCACCTTGCAGTGACTTTCAGACAGGTGTTATTACCATGATTTTACTTTTTACCATTAATACCAATTCAGGTTTTAGTTAATAATGGCTTTTAGAACTAGGACCATTTAAATGTTTCAGTTCAGAAGATGTTTTCACAAACTTTTTACAATTGACCACAATTATAGACTGGCAAATTTACTCCAGATTACAATTAGCAACCAATGGATTCTAACCCATGCATATAAGAGAGAGAGAGAGCAGTTTTACACTTTTTTTAAAAAAGATTTATTTTTTATTTATTTCTCTCCCCTTCCTCCCCCCACCTAGTTGTCTGCTCTCTGTGTCCATTCACTGTATGTTCTTCTGTGACTGTTTCCATCCATATCAGCGGCACCAGGAATCTGTGTTTCTTTTTGTTGCGTCATCTTGTTATATCAGCTCTCTGTGTGTGCAGCACCATTCCTGGGCAGGCTGTACTTTATTTCATGCTGGGCGGCTCTCCTTACAAGTTGCACTCCTTGCATGTGGGGCTCCCCTACGTGGGGGACACGCCTGCGTGGCACGGCACTTCTTGCTGCATGAACCAGCTCCACATGGGTCAAGGAGGCACAGGGTTTGAACCGAGGACCTCCCATGTGGTAGGCGGACACTCTATCTATTGGGCCAAGTCCGCTTCCAGGCTTTACACTTTTAATTTCATGAAATACAAGTTTACAGTTTCCATTATTCTAAAGATTCAATACTTACAATGTTATCATATTAACCTGGTATTTTATAAACCTAAGAGATAATACTTAAGCCAAACAAGTTGAAATTGTCATTGATTAAATAAAGAATGTTGTTTTCCTTTTTCCAGGAGTGTAAAACCATTTATTTTTGATAATTTTAAAACTGAATAATTTCAAAAACATAACAATTTTTAGGCTCTAGAATATAAAGCAATTATTTAACCTGTTTTTATTATAATTCAATGAGGATTTCATAGCCTTTTAACAGTTCTGTATATTTAGATTTTACATGACCTTTTATACTGTTAGTTTAATTTGGGCTTTGGAAATATATATTATTTATATAACTGCATATTTAATTTTAATAATTGAGCAAATAGGCAGACATGAATAGTTTGATACACCAATTTGTTATTTAAAACCTCTCTTTTTACTTCCCTGTTTATAATTAAAGAGTTACAAACATGGAGTAAAAAAAATATATATATATATGATCAAGGGCTATAACATTTTATATCCACAGTTTGACCACTGGTGCACATAGCCATTAACACTTTAATATGACAAGTAACATTGCATTAGTATAGATGGTATACATATACACACATACACACATATGAATGAGTTAAGACAACAATTAGTGGAAATGCTTTATAGTAATTTCCCTGTGAGGTTTTAAACATATCAATTTATTTACTGAGCGCTTATTATGTGCCAGGTACTAATGCAGGCTATGGGGCTGGGAGTGGGGTGGAAGTGGTAGCAATGCGTGACAAAATTGCTGTTTGGAGGGAACCTGGCAAGCATTTGGGCTTCTGTTTAGATTGTAAAGAAACCCGGTAGCTTTTACTCATTTTTTTTCTCTGAGACAGTCTGAACAATGGGGGGTTGCTTAGTAAGGCCTGGTACCCTAGGAAGAATATTGTTTATTCCTGGAAAACCTGGCAACAGTTATTTCTGATTTCTGGTGGAAATAGCCAATCAGAATTAATTTATATTAATTTAAAGGTCAAGGGAAAAAAACAGTTTTTCCTTTAAAAAGGTAAAGAGGAAATGAGAAGACCATAAAATATTTAGAATGGCACAAAAGTGATATGCATAAACCTCTTTTTTTCTAATTTAACCATACGTTTTTAAAGTTTAATTAAGTTGAATTGTTAAGGAGTGGGGAAGATTTCCAGGAATCACAAGTAAATACAGTCTACAATTATCACCACAATAGTTGATATCCAGGCTACATTTACTCTGTTGCAATAGCCCCAGTTACCAACTTTTATATATATATCTACCTAAGGGTACTTATACAATGATTTTAATTCTTAGCTACAGTTCTTAGTATGTTTAACTTTAAGATGAAATGGATACCTTTATTAATTAAGTTACAAGAACCTTATTAGTAATAACCCTGCATAGTTTTCCTGTTTTGTTTTGTTTTTGCAGTATCTTATGACCCTTACTGCTGATTGCTCCCAGCCAAAAAATTAAAAGGGCTATCAAGCGATAGTTTGATTGTTTTATTGTTTTCAAGCAATAGTTTCTTTTCTTTAGACCAAGGTATTTTACCAGTTTACAGCCTTAAACATTTCAAAGCATTTCTACATAGACTTACAAAGAGAGATCTCCCTTACCTCCCCCCTTCCAGGATGATCAGTGATTTGATAGGAATGTGGCTTACAAATAGAAGGGGTGGATTCACTGGAAAGGGGCAAGCTGCTCCCCCTTCCCAGCTCTCCATTTTTGTAATGCGTCCTCCTAAAGGGAGGAAGGGAGACAAGTTGATGGTAGCAAGTTCCAGGCTACTAAAATGGCTTGAGAAAACTTTTCAAATTCAGTGCCTTTTCTGGAGACCCCTATCCTGGCAGGGCTATGATTCAAGTCACTGGTTCCAGCCACCCTGACTGGGCCAGCTCCAACAAACTTCAGTGTGTGGCATGGACACGGACACAGACAATCCCCAAGCTCCAGCAAATGGGCAGACCCAGAGAGGCAAGACAGCAGAGCATGAGTACACACATTCAGAAGCCACAGTTCTACTTTATAAACTACAATTAATTCACTCCTTTGCCAATGGCAAGGGAGGGTTCCAGCCTAACCAAAGTTTACCACTTTACTTAACTATACAATACTAACACCACCATTTAGCAGACACACAGAAGCACAAAACCCATCAATCTGACTCACAGTTTTTATATGTTTTCTTTGGCAAGGCTGTCCCTGCAGCCATTATAAACTTTAGAAAGAGAGAACTCGTAACATTAACATCTGAACAGGCTCTCCTGCTTACACTTGCTGTTTATAAAGTGAATTCATTTGCAATTCAGCACCATAACAAAAGATTTTAGCTAGACCTTTTCACTGTTAACTTTACACCCAGACCAAGCTTCACTAGAAAGCAGATTTATTTTCCTATAACCAAGTTTTTCAAAATCCAGACCAATTTTGGGGCATTAGGACTCAAACCTATAAATATCCTTTCTTATTATAATCAAGCCTTGACTATTTCAGTGGAGACAAGCCAGAACCAGATACTAACATGCAGTTAGACAAACCCAAAATACCAGGCTTTTTCCCTTTTAGACCTGGAGGACAGCTTCTTACTATATTCTCAGGAGTACTGGGGCCTCCTCCTTTAGAGAGCGGATCAGGCTCCCTCCTAATTTTAGAATTAGGCTTTTCCTGTACTATGTCCCCCAGGGGTCTTCTTACCTTTTTCTGTGTTTGGAGTCTTTTTTCATTCCCAGAATTTTTTCAGACCTTCCATTGCCCTCAATTTTCATCGGGAAGATTCTGGTGGAGCCCACATCTTTTCTGGATTAAATGTAATCCAGGGACACCCTGATTGGGGTTCACCCAAGTCCTCCCAGCTTCCTTAGGGATCCAGAAGGGATAGCAAAATGCTGCCTTCTCTGGTCTTCATTTGTAAATCCCAGATGAGCCCCTAAAAATGTTGTAGAAGTTGACAGAGGTTCAATTATTTGCGTATAGAAAGGCCAGAACTCAGTAATAATTTTGGGAAGAAAAAGTAATTTATTTATGGCTGTCTGGACTCGGGAGCTTTCTGTTCAAAACCCGAGCCCTGAACAAGATTTTCAAGTTCTTTTTATACAGAGGAAGGGCCAAATGGTTCTTTGTTTCAGTGCTCAATAAGCTTGAATTCACATATATTTTCCACATCCTAGGTAAGCTTTTAGCATGGACTTCATATATTCCATGTAAGCTTTTCACACATTTGGTTTGTTTTCTCCCTGAATATTTAAAGTTTATAGAGTTTGCACTGCTAAACTGTTTTTCCGGGACTGGAGTTGTTGTCATGGTTACCAAGGGCAGGGCTGCAGTTCTCACTGTCCCATATGCATAGCTCAGGACACGTACAGCTCACGTTGTTTATGAAGAGATGAACAGTCCCGACCCACAGCCTACTTCAAATCAAATCCACTCTTTCCTATTCTTATATTATTTTTTTCATTAACCAGACTGCAGTGGTTTGGTTCAAAACAATAAACTGTCTAATTGTTCAAAAAACTTTTAATTTCCATTATGTTCTCATGTTGTTTATGTGACTAAACAAAAGCTTCAAACCTCTACCAATTTTGTTGAGGAAAAATTAATCTGTGCATGTATGTGTGTGTGTGTGTGTGTGTTAAGGATAAAAGGATAAATTAATTACAGATATTTGCCATTTTTCAACATTCTCTCATGAGTAGAATGTAGACCTGGCATATTACAACAATCAAATTCCAAGATACTCCATTTGAAGTATCAGAAAAACTAAATTAGATGAAAACTTTGATCACATAAGAGATGATATAAAACTCTTTGTTATTTCCAATGCTATTAAATATGATTTAGTACTATAAATATGTTCCAGCTTTCCTTCAGGTTGCACTGCAAATAGATTTAATATTTACTTAGACTATCATAAATAAAAAAGCAAAAGAAGTAATAGATCTCTTCCATAATTAGTAAGATCCTCAGGTGGACTCAATCCTTTGACAAACATGGAAAAATCATAATGTATAAGGCATTGGTCTGAATATTATTATAGATGATCCAAGATTCATTTTAACCTACAAAGTTCTAGCCCAGTCGAAACACCTAGAGGGTAATGAGAGATTCTGACTTCATGACCAAGCTGGGCCACTGAACTAGGGGGGCTGATTTCAAGAAGGCACCATCCTACACTCTGCTTCCTCATCCACAATAGGAGGAAGAACACCTGTCCTGTCAATCAGATGTTTATTTCAAGATAAAACTAAATAATATTTGTGAAACAAAGCTGTAAAATCCTGTCCATATTTTAATTTTTATTACAATACGTAACTGAAAATACTTTCATTGCAGAAACGCATAGACACCTAAAGGAAGTTTTTTAATCTGGCCAGGGTTCGAAATATTACTGGTTTATTATCTTTATCATTAGTGGCTACCACATACTTTCCATGCATTATTTAGTTTAATGTACACAAAAACCCTATAAATATAATTTGTCACCAATTTACAGGTGACAAATTGAAGATCAGGAAGGTTGAAAGACTTCCTAATAAATATCACAGTAAGTGGCTGAGGGAACATTTGAACCTGGGTTTGTCTGCTACCAAAGCACATATCATTGGACTGTTCTACTGTATTGCTCATTTTAGTGGGGTGATTTTAAAATGGTTGAATTAAGAAGTCAGTATTCCTCAAAGAAATCTCCCTTCAAGAATAAACTAAGATACAGAGTTAACAAGTCAGGAAATTATGACTTTTAGCTTGTTGACTCAGTAGCAAATGGTCCACATAAACAAGGACTCTTGTGGGACAGCACCACTCTGCTAACATCTCTTGATGTGCAAACACACCCAGGGTTCTCAGAGATGTTCCTAGTTAGGAAAAAGCTTTCGAAGTAACCACGCTTCCTGGTCCATTCTACTACAAAATATCATGTTGCATTAAAAAGTTCAGAAGGCATTTTCTAGAGCTAAGTTTTTAAATAGTTTTTCCTACAGGGAGCGAATGTTGGTACAAATTAAAATGGCTATCAAGTATCCTGGTAATAAAACTAAATTTCTAGACTTTAGAAAGGCTAGAAATACGTTCTTTCCTTGGAAGGAAGTAACAACGATCCAATGTATTAGCCTTTTGAAGCTAAAATAAGAATCTTAAAAATAAACCAAACATACTTTGTGTGCTATCATACTGAGCCCTGAGGAAGGACAAAATAAGAATCTATCAAAATTCCTCATTGCAAATTGCTTCTTGTCTGTCAAGGAAGCCTTCGTTTTTATTATGATGCCCACATGGGCAAGATGGTAGTGGCTGCCACATAATCTCCCTGTAAATAGTTTCCTGAGGAGATAGAAAGACCAGAAATAGGAGTCACCAGAACCTTCTGCGTGTTCACTGGCTTTCTCATGAATCCTCTGTCAGGAAGTAATGCCTCTGCAAAGGTGGGAATACATGAGGGAAATAATGTAGGACAGGCACACGGGGCCAAGCCCTGAGCACCTGCGGCATCTAAAGTTGAAGTAGACAAGTAGGAGGAAAATCCAGGAATGGAGGCTAAGAGGTGGTCCCAGATTCTTCCTCGCATAAAACCAGAGGAGTAGGTGGCGACGGAAGCCAAAAGAATTGTGCTTTCACGAAAGGAAACAGAAGGAGAGCATGGGAAACTGTGTCAAAGAGCAATAAGAAGCCAAGAGAAATAAAAGCATGAGTGTGCATTTACCTTAGGAGCAGAGGTCACTGGTCATCTGAGAGTCCTTTTGGTGGAATCATGGGAATGGTAGCCAGGTGGAGGGACGAATGGGATGTGGTGACATAGGGAGTGAATGAAGAGAATTTTTTGATAAGTGTGGCTATATAAGCAGAACAACCAATGACTGTGAAACGGGTTTAGGGTCAAGATTTTCTTTTTCCTTTTTTAATAACGTGGGATAGATTAGAACATATTTAAATGCTGATAGGATGGGTCAAAACTGAAATTACAGGAGAAAAAGAATAAATCACTAGTAAATTTTTAGAAGGTAAGAGAGGATGGGATGCAACATACACAGGGAGCTACTGGCCCTTGAGGAAAGGAACTTATTCCTGGTGCACTTGGAAGCTAGATGAAGAGCTAGTAGATCCACAGAGTTGATAGCGAGAAATGAGGTATTTCTTCTCATGACTTCCTTTTTTTTTTCCCCCAGGAAAATAGAGAGTAGGTTTATCTGTTGAGAATGCAAGAATAGACGATAAGTAATAATATTCTTGTTTTCCTTTATCATTGATTATCCCAAATATGTACAGATTCTAGTAATTAACTATTATTGAACAACATTACCTGGTGATGTTTTAATGTGAGTTTCTGTTTTCATTTTTGCAAATGAACTAAATCTTGAAATAGCGAGATCAGAAATTATGTTTGAAATTGCTCATTCTGCTATAGGAATAGATTTACTAACAGTGTTTAAGTTCCAAGTCAAGAGGTCACATGGGGATCTTCCAAATAAATGGAGAATTGGTTTGGAAAAGAGGAAATCTGTTATTACAGGCATGTTCTGGTAACTGCAATGAGAGTATCAGTTTTTTAAAGGAACATTCCCTGACTTAAAAAAAAGTAAAGTTATACTTTCTGGTAGTTTTTGAAAGCAAATAGTAGAAAAGATGAATTCTGTTATAGAGATCACTTTGATCAGAAACACAGGGAAACAACATTAACTCCTGAAAATCTTCGAACTAACACAGAGGAGTCTTTTAAATTAATCTATGACAGTCAGCAGAAAAGAAAATTAGCTAGTTAAAAAAAAATAAAGGCAAGAACAAGATGCAGGAAAAGGAAATCAGATAAACTATAATCTTGCTTCTGTATTAAGAGGATGGACTAGCTGCCAAGAAATGAAATTCTAGCTCTGAAGAAGAGAAACTGGATAATGGGCAGGTAACAGGAATATGTATGTAAGTATGTATATAATAACGCTTGGACAAAAGAATAGATCTAGCCCATTAATTGCTACCTAATAACAAAGGGTTTTTAGAATGATCTTAAACATGACAAAATAAGAAAGGCAATACACACTGAAAATAATGGAATCAAAATTTTTAAGAGTCTACTCAATACTCATTTTGAAAGCATGGGAAACTCATACACACAAAAGCATACCATTCATTAGATGTAATTCATTTTACACAGGGGTTTATGAAAATAACTAAATTAAAACCAAGCAGTGACTTGCACTGAACATGTTTTAGGTTAGAATATTAAAAGAGTAAATCAGCCATTTAAAAAAGTCACACAAGACTTTTGTCATTTTAGTGATGTGTTTCTAGAGGTATAATCTACACTTCAACCAGGGTCTCCCACTCCCTTGAAATCTAAGCATATCCAGGCTTGAACACTCCTTTTACACAGTGTGCAAATCCAAAGCCTTGTCATTCCTAGAGACCAGAATTCTTAAGGTTAAATCTGTTCCTGAGTTCCTATTTCTGGGCCTATTGTCTCTATTGAGGATTGAGTTGACTGAGGCAAGAAAATCGTCTCCTTCCTCAAGCCAATCTGCACGAACATTTCTGAGTGTGGTGTGTCTTAGGCTTTGGTGGGGACAGGCTGGCAGCAGGGTGCCTCTCCTATCAACAGCATCCCTTGAGCCTCAATAGTCCTGGCCTTGGAAAACCCTTCAGCCATTCCATTGTTTTTCCTTTGGCTGCTATACCTCCTATCAGCCAGCCCATATCATAATTTCCTCTTCCTAATCTCTGCTTTACCTCCTCTCTTCCCTACTGGTACCTCTCATGAACAAAAGAAATTCCTCTCTTAATTTCATGAAGAACAATTTAACCATTCTCTTTTGTGGCTTTGACCTTCTGAACACCACACCCATGGGGCCAGCCCCCTCTTCTACTCAGGGCTAATCAAGGTATTTTCCCAAACAAGGGTCCTTTCCTCCCCAAAGGCATTCTGGCACCAGTTGTTAAGAAAAGAAATCCAATTCCTAAATTACAGAATTACTTCAAAGGCTGGAATTGTCCCAAAGTAAAACAACCTATTTCTTGAAAAGCTCATGCCACATAATAGTATTCAACTCCGCCTGCAATTAGTGACACTAAAGTCTTTCATAGAATAGGTAGGTCCTATAAAGAATTTTTCTCCCTTAAGAAATTCTCAAAGATTGGTAGCCACATACAAGAAAGCTTAAAAAAAAAAAAAAGACGAGAGAAGAGTAAGGCAGGCAGCCTCCTTTAGGTAGGTATATTAGTCAAGATTCTCTAGGGAAACAGAATCAACAAGAGATATGTCAATAGTATGCGATTTTATAAGAGTCTCTCATGCAGCCATGGGGATACACAAGTCCAGGTTCCACAGGTAGGCTGCAACCAGGGGCTCCAATGAAAGTCCAAAGAAGGTTCTTGATGAGTTCTGGGAGATGTTGGCTGTCCAAAGGTAAGCTGGGAAATTCTCACTCAATACTGGAATCACTTCCCCTTTTAAGGCCTTCAACTGACTGGATAAAGCATCACTCATTGCTGATGGCAATCTCCCTGGCTGATGTAATTGTAATCAGCTATCCATGATTTACCACTGCAGTAAAGTCAATGATGACTAAAGCCCATATATGCCCTTGTATTACAGTTAGCCCCGTGCTTGCTTGACCAAACAATTAGATACAATTACCTGGCTGAGTTGACACAATAGCCTAACCATCACAGTAGGCTTCCACCAGCTTAGAGGACTCCTCTGCCTCAGCTGCAAACAGCAGCTGGTCTGAGGCCACCATACATACCACCATATCACAAGCTAAGGTCAGGGCCATAACCGATTGCCCACTTTCCCAGTGGCAGTGAGTTCAATTTCAATTATTACCTCAGGATACCCAACACTAAAGGCTCCTGACTCATTACATATCCTCTCTTGCTTGCTACACAGCTGTTATGCAGGAAATTCTCTTTCATTTGGGAATTCTCTTCAGCTTTATCCTGTATTGAGTGTGCTCTTCCTTAGATTCTGAAGCTTCCAAATGCTGTTTAGAATTCCTTTGAATGCTTTTCTGATTCTAGCTTCTGTATGTGACATGTTTGGTTTTGTTTTTTTAACTCTAGAATTTTCTAGGAATTTTTTCCCCTTGTCCTTATTTGCCTCTCTTTGCATTCACAATGCTGGACATTTAATGGGTCATTTCAATTTAGAAATCAGGTACTTCAGTTCTGGGAAGTATAGAATTATACTATTTCTTTCATATTTTCCTTCTTCTGTTTTCTCTTCCTGGAACTCTTATTATTCAGATGTTGGACCTTATTCCCTGATCTTCTAAAACTGCTTCATTTTTCTTCTCTTATTTTCCATTTCTTTTTTCTTTTCATCCATTTTCAGAAATTTTTTCCTGACTTCACCTTTAAAACTCTTATTGATTCTTTTAGTTCTCCTATATTTTTAATACCAAGAACCCATTCTGGGGCTTTAAAGGTTCATTTTCTATAATATTCTGTTCTTGCTTTGTGGATCCAATATCATCTCTTATCTCTGAGTAAAATAATTAAAGTATTTTATTGAAGTTTCCTAATCTTTCTAGCACTTTCTATTTCCTCTGAGTTTTTATGTTTGCTGTTGTTTTTTGTTTTTTAGTTTTTTGGTTCTTTTTTTTCTTTCTGTATTTCATGTTAGGAGTTCTATTCGCATGAGCAGGATTTGTCAGTGGTAGGTGTCATTTGACAGTGAGCTAGCTTTTTTAATTGAGGAACATGCAAATATTGGTTTCTCTATATCTTTTACCATAGGCCAGTCAATTACCCAAAAGAGAATTCTCTGTTCTTCTACTTGGACAGTGTTAAGTGTGGCTAGGGATATCCTCATAATTGTTTGAGGAAAGATTCAACCTTTTCAGAGTCACTCTTTTGCTGATTTGTGAAGGGGTACCAAATGCCTAAAGATGGGAGAAGAATGCAAGGATCCATTGCACAGATGAATTTTCAAATGATCTTTCAAAGGTCACTAAAAGCTCCAATTCCTAAGTCCTTTAGGAATTATTTGAATGAATAATCTTGCTTTTTGGCTACCCATCCCCCCCACACTGCCTTGAGTTTTATCTTTTTATAGATTGCCATGTTAGTTACTCTGGTCTACCCATTGTCTGTCTTTCAAAAGTTTGTCCAAATCCCTCATCTGCTATTAGCTTCCATTCGGTTCCTCTTGCTTCCTGGGTTCATCCTTTAAAAAAAAAAAATAATAACAAAACTACTTTACTGTCTTTTTAATGGTGTTATGAAGGGATTAGAAATAGCCACATGTGTTCAATGTACCTGGTTCACCAGAAGCACAATTTTCCCTTCAAACCTTACAATCTGGTTTACAGTCATACCACCACAGTGAAGTTACTTCTGTCAAGATCAACAACAACCAGGTATTGTTAAATACATTGGCAACTGTCTTGACCACATTCTACGTGACTTTTTGGCATTTAATACAGCTAACTACTCCTTCTTGAAAGTCTTTTATGTTTGGCTTTACTGATATCACATTCTCTTGGTTGTTCTTCAGTCTTCTTTGCCTTGCTCTTCCTCTTTTGACAACTCCTAAACGTCTAAGATCCTAGAACTTGTTCTTGGACCCTCGTCACATATTTCCCTTCATTCTTTCCTTCAAAGGTCTCATGCAGACCCTTTGCATTAAATACCATTTTTGATGATTTCCAAATGTGTATGTTCAGCTCATGCCTCATTCTTGGGCTCTAATTCTGTTAAACAATAGCAACCACACTACTGTGCACTTACTGTTGTCAAGCACTGTTCTAAACTTTTACATATGTTATTTTAATTAATCATATCCATGACCTGATTTTACAGCTAAAATTACTACCTGTATTTTTACTGATGGGGAAACTGGGGCATGAAGAAGTTAAGTAAGTGTCCAAGGCAGTTGAGTCAATATTCAACCCCAGGAAGTCTGACTCCAGAATTATACTCACTACAATTGGGCTTCTCTGCCTAATAAGCACCTTCAACTGGCTGACTAATAGGCCTCTCAAACTGAATCTACTGAAAATTAAACTCATTTCCCCCTTTCTAGTTACTACATATAGTGTTTCATGCCCAAAATCTAAGAACCTTTCTAATTTTCCCTTCTTTTTCATGATTTGCATCTAACCCATCAGGCAAGTCCTGTTGAGTCTATCCTGCAAAAATGCCTCATTCTTCTTCTCTGTTTCTGCAGTCATAGCCCTCACCAACCTGCACTGTTTCCATCATCTTCAAATTGGTTTTTTCTCTTGCACCTCTTTAATCCTTCTCTACACAACCTCCAGAATCATCTTTGGAAACCTAAATTAAATTACATTTAATCCTTTCAGCACCTACTTGGTGCTTAGGATAAGATTCAAACTCCTTCCTACGGCTTGCCTGATTCCTGCCTTATACAATTCTCCTTCTGTCTCACCATGTTCTGGTCACACAGGTTGCCTTTCTGTTTCTCAAATAAGGTGACTCCTTATCCCTTCTTTTCTTCCCCTTACCATCTAAGCTAACGTTGCCACCCCTCCCCCCAATCTGGAAAACCCTATCACTTTACTCTTTTTTTCTTAACACTAATCACAATTAGTAATTACCTAATTAGTAATTTGCTCATTTGCTTGTCTTCTCCCACTAGAATAAAAGATTTATGAAGGAAGAGAACTTATCTATGTGTTATTCCATCCCCAGTGTCTAGAAATACTTAGACCATAATAAAACAGAACCTCATAAACATAATAGAAGATGTCATCCAATATACACTTCCACTCCTTGATAGGTTAATAAAAAAAGTCAGTTATTCTTGACAATTATGGAAGACATACCTAAATACACTGAACTTCAAACTTTACTTCAAACATATAAATGCACATTCACTTACCAGTCTTTTGTTGAGTATGAATCTTTTGATTGAAGTTCCAGATGGTCTTTCTATATTCATAATTCATCTTCTAAGCTTTCCAGTTTCTGTTTCCTTGAGAACAAAACTTGAAGATACTCACAATACAATCTAAGTGCAAATATTTTTCTAGACTTTTAGTGTTTTTTTCCCAGTTCTTGTAAAGTTTTTTGATTTGTTCAAATTTTTAAAAAGGAATTTGCTTCTTGAAGTATTTATCTTAGTTTTCATTGCAACAGCATTTTTCCTTTAAAACTTGCAATTATCAGGTTGTATAATATGTTATTATTACAATGACAAAGTTTGGGATCACACACAACTTAGAGAAGCATCCAGTTCAACTGATGGGAGCCAAGGGCATGCACAGAACTGGGAACAGTGTGGAAGTTTCAGTGTGTGGTGGGGATCAACCAGGGAGATGGGAGAGAGTCGATTAACCGCGAGAGTCAGTTCAGTGCAGGGCCGCTTACCAAATTATTCTCCGTATCACCAAGAAAAAGGACATTAAATATTAACATATATATATTTGCAGGAAATTTACTCAGGAATCCCCAAAGGACACAGATGACCATGAAAACTAAAATAAAAAGAAGAGGAGAAACTATCTCCAGAATTTCCTAGAAACTTTCTTGATTACTTTTTGTTATATCCATTAATTTATAGTTTCATGATAACCTGCAAATATGTCATTAATATTTTAAAATTGTCATTCTAGTCTCCCTTAGCATCCTAAGGATAAAATCATATACTGCTTTACTAAAAGTGCTCAATTTCATTTTAACAGTCATGGGTTGCTTTGGGAAAAGGTAATGCTCTACTCTATCCCATTTAAATGATAAAACAATCTGTGCTACACAATGAAAACCACTCAGAAATGGGCCTCTTGGTTAATAACATATCAAGGCAAGTCTGTTTTTACTTTTCTATAGTGACAAAACTCAATTTAACATTTTCATGTGACAAGATGATACCATAAAGAAATTCTATTGCTTTTGCTAATTACTTCTATGAAATATCTGCAAATGTAAGTGACAAAACCCTTAAAAAGTTAAGCTTTAGGAGTTGTAAAATGTATTCAGTAGTCACTTATTTCTGAAGAGCTAAAAAGATAATAATACTCTGGTATCAAGCCATGAGGGACTGCAGTTGACACTCTGTGACCAAATAGAGCATATTTGCTGCTAATTTGTCACATTTTCCTTTTGAAGTTACAGCATATTGGAAGCAAAAATAGTGTGCTGTTTATGAGAGGACGTCAGGGTAGGATGACCTGGGTTTAAATCTTAGTTCTATCTCTTCCTATCTTGATAAATGTGGGCAATTGTTTAACTTCTGTGTTAGTTTTCTCAAATGTGGGATCCTCAAAATACCACCAAAAGGACCTATTTTTTTTTAAGGCAAAGCCAAGCTTTTTGCTTATTTCATAAGGAAGAACACTATTTTGACAATGATTTAATAGCATCTTGAGGGAAAGAGAACAAAGTTGAGATATTTATGAGGTTTTAGGATTTGATTTAAGGTTAGTCTTTCAATACCAGGGGTGGGGATTTGGTTAGGATTTAATAAAGATCATGATAGAACAGGTTAAGATTAGTGGATACAGCAAAATGAGGGCTTTGAGGTAAGGGCTTCGAACAGTTTTGGAGAGGAAAGAGTTGTTTGATGGTATCTACTGAAGCGTCAAATGGTTTGACATTCATTAAAATGGATTTTTCAGGAAGTTCCTGAAAGAAACACTGAAGTTATTTTAAACTTTTATCTCCCTGGGCAAAAGTTTCCTGGAATAGTACAGTCATGGTGATGAAGACTGTAAAAGAATAAAGACTTGATAATGTCTAGAGTGAACTGTGGGGTGGGGTGATGATTTTCATTCTTTTCTCATTTCCAAACTAGGAATGATAATACTAAATTTATGGACGAGTGGCATTTCTAAACAATTAACAAGCCAGGGTTTGCAGTTAGTCAAATATAGACTTAAATCTGATCTACAAATTTTAGTAGTTAGGATCCTGTTTTATAGAGTGATGATAATTCCCTCACATGGCTTTTGTGGGAATTAAACAAAATAATGTTGGGAAGTGGATTTGGCTCAACTAATAGAGCATCCGCCTACCATATGGGAAGTCCAGGGTTCAAATCCAGGACCTCCTGACCCTTGTGGTGAGCTGGCCCATGCATAGTGCTGATGCGTGCAAGGACTGCTGTGCCATGTACGGGTGTCCCCAGCATGGGGAGCCCCACGCGCCAGGACTGCGCCCCACAAGGAGAGCCGCCCCATGTGAAAAAAGTGCAGCCTGCCCAGGAGTGGTGCCACACACACAGAGAGCTGACGCAGCAAGATGATGCAACAAAAAAGACACAGATTCCTGGTGCTGCTGACAAAGAATGCAAGTGGACATAGAAGAACACACAGTGAATGGACACAGCGCAGACAACTGGGAGGGGCAGGGAAGGGGAGAGAAATAAAAAATAAATCTTTTAAAAAAAAGTAATGTATGAGAACATAACATGTAGGAGATACATGTAACTGGCAGCAAATATACAACTCATTCGAATGAGAGAATTGAAAAGGGTTTAATGAGGAGGTTAATTAATTGATTATAGAGGAGGCAACTACAAGAAGACCTGGTCACTCCTAGGCCTGAAGACTCAAGGAAGGGAGCTGTATTAGAAGCTGGCAAGAGCTGAACCCTAGGAGAGAAGCTACCTGACAAGAACTGTGGCCATCAAGGAATGCAGAAGCTGCCAAACAAGGCGGGGGACAATAGGAATCAACAGCTGGCCTCTTTCTCCTCCAGCCTCCAATCTCCTGCCAGTGTATTTGCCAAAGAAGGATTTACAGTGGTGGGTGGTGGGTGGTGGGTGGTGGGTGATGGGTGGTGGCTGGTGGATAGTAGAGGAAGGATATGAGAAAGTCATTCTTTGGGAGGTGTATTCTCCTTTGTTATTTTCTTAACTAGTTTTCAAACTTGTTGGGGCTTATGGTTGTTTTGCACTCAAATCAACACAAAGCTAAGGCTCAGAGAAATACCTGTGGGACAGAATAAAAGCTAAATAAACCTAAAAATGCTTTTGAAAATTTGAAAGTAGCCCACAGAACAAGCTAAAGATACTGCCTTTTCTTCCCTTTCATTTGTCTTATGTACACAAAGGAAAACATTTTGAGTTCATTCATCATGGTGTGTGCAATTTAAATTTGTTCCATATGCTACTCTCTGACTAGGAACTTGTTTTGAGTGAATCATTAAGTGTGTCTTTGCCGGAAACCATAATGTTTAAAATATCACTTCTTATAGCATATTTATTCAATGTGTTTTGGGGTGACAATCTTGTTATCCTGGAAAAATAGGAGTCATTATCTGAAAAGTAGTATAACTCTTCAAGAATCGTTACAGTGAAGCATCATTAAGCAAGCACTCATTGTGTGAGGTACGTCACAACATACTACAAATCATGTACTTGAATCAATGAATGGATGAATCAATGAAAGAACATGTAAAAGCCTTATTAGAAGATCCTTAAAAGCAATGGTTAAACTGGTCAGATGCTGCTAATGAAGAAGTTTTTGGATTGGAAGAGTTAAATGTCTTCTAAAATGTTTAACTCACTGCAGAGATTATTTACTCCTGTTTGTCCGAGGTGCTTTAAGCTTCTCAGAATATGGCAAAGCTCTCATATTGGCTTTCAGCATATTCTGCAGCAGGATCTAGAGCATCATGGACATGAGTGTCTAGAGATTCTGGAAATTGCAAAGGTTCCTGAGACTATAGGAGTCAGTAGAGTGGAGAAACAGTCTTGATAAGCAAAAGACCCAAATAATCCAGCACACTACAACTCTCTCATCTCTTGAAAGCACATGAGGAAGGTACCACCTCCCCCAACCCGAACTCATCTACCAAGAGTACCCCCCTTTTGGGGATCTTTATCTTTCTTTATCCATTTTTCTTTGATGCTCACCCTTGCTGTTTACTTCCTAGTGCTAATTGAAGTAACTCTCCTTGGTTCATCCTCACTTAATTTCTGTGATTATAAATACTTCAGCATCTCTCTTGCTCCTTCCTTTCTTTTTTCCAGGTCCTTGTCATGGATGGCAGGATGACATGTGAGGTATTACGTGAATTCCCTGAACACTCAAAATCACCTCCGTTCAGTGGACGATCAATCATGCCCCAAACTGGGGAGAGAGATAAAGGAGACAGAGAAAAACATTATCAACACCCCTAGCTTTTAAGTTCAAAAGCCTAGATTCAGATGTAAAACGGGGGGAAATTAGAAGGCAGGAATCAAGCAAAATTAACATTCCCTGTTATTTATAACACATCCTCTTCCCATGCTAGATAAATTGCATAGAGCTGAATAGAGGAAGGGAGTTAGAGAGGAGAGTTTAGAAGAGAGAGAAAGAAAATGTATGCTCACTCCCCAGGTGATTACTAGCAAGAGGGAGAGAGAGAATTCCTTATATTTGAGGATCCAAAGCAGAGAGATGACTGTGACGCTTCCTACCTGACTACCCAGGGAGGGCGCAAACCCCACTGAAAGTTTCCTGTATCCTCTTGATGAAAAATAGCAAAGGGTGGCTCTATGGGGAGCTGACTATATAACAAATGGACCAGAAAGGAATCTCAGAACCACAGGTCATGGGGAGCTGCCAAGTTTTTTATATGATCACAATTAAAAATAAAATTAAAAAAGTTCTAAACATTATATATAATTAGAGTTTCTCCTGCAATGGCTTTAAACTCAAGTTCAAAACTCAACCACTTCCAATAAAATTTTATATCCAACAGAGAACGACCACATTTTACAGGAATAGGGAAGGCACAGATAAGGCCTATATTCAGCCTTGTCTCCCTCTGTTATCAGTAGTTCCTTAACAAACCTCGCCATTCCACACTAATTTGGAGGATCAGCTAATTTAAATCATTCTACAGTAGCTGGCAACTATATAAATACAGTGAATGTATTTATAGGAGGAAGTATCATGATGTTTTAAAAGAAAACCAATATTTCCATGTGATGCTTTTACAAAGCCGTAGTATGATCCTTTGAGGCACTGATGCAGGAAAATAAATTCTCTCATCTGCTTCAGTATCTTCAGGGTGATTTGACACACACATGCAGGCAAGAGTGAAGGACTGGGCGCTAACAAAAACTTTGGGAGCGGTTATAAGTCTCCATCTTCCTATCATAGCTTTCTAGATGTCAGCATGAAAGGACAGGACCTGGTCTCTGTTCTCTCTTCAAAGGAGCACAGGCATTAAATCTCTTAACAGTTTGCATGCCTGTAGCAGAAGGCTTGTGAAGACAGGGGAAACTGATAAGGGGCCCAGGGGAGGAAAAGGTGATTTTCCACACACAAACACAAATCACTCTGATGCAGCTAACAAGTCCAACATGAGGGGAAATATGTTAAGATATTATTGAAAATGCTGTAATGTATTAAGGAGGCGAATACCTCAATATTCTCCAGTTGAGCATTCCCTTTGGGAGGAACTGAAGGGAAGAGTCATAGGTAAGATCTGCCTCTGGGCTCATAGAAAGTACTTACATTTTCAAGTTCAAAGACTCAGTTGACTAGACTTAAACTAGTCTTAAAATGATATAGGCTATGGGTGGGGGCTGTTTGTCTCTTCGTAGATAACCTGAGCTGTGCGTGTAGGATGGTGAGGGCTGCAGCCCGTCCCTTGGTAATCATGGCAACAACTCCAGTCCTGGAAAAACAATTAAGCAATGTAAAGTCTATAAATTTTAAATATTCAAGAAGAATGCAAAACAAATAGCTAAAAGCCTACATGGAATGTATGAAGTTCATGCTAAAAGTTTACCTAGAATGTGGGGGATATTTATTAATTCAAACTTATTGAGCACTAAAACAAAGGACCATTTAACTCTTCCTCTGTATAAAAAGAACTCGGAAATCTTATTTGGGGCTTGGGTTTTGGATAAGAAGCTCCCCGAGCCCAGCAGGTTGTAAATGAATTCTTTTTCCTTCCCAAAATTATTACTAAGTCCTAGCCTTTCCAATACGCAATAATTGAACCTCTCTCGATGTCTACAACAAAATCATTATTGCTTTTAAATAAAAGCAAAACATTATCTTTTAAAAATGATTGGTGCATAACATTACTATTATAATATTATAATTAATACTATTTCTCAGTAGTCAAAAAACAGGCACACACAAAGAAAAAGCAAAAATCACCCCCACTAGTGGACTGGACTCTAACTTGTCAGGCTTCCAAAGTACTTCCCTATGAAATAGAAACTGAGAGCTTACATTCAGTTCAATAAATGCAGATTGAGGATGTATTCTGAGCCAGGCACTGTTCTGTTTTCTTTAGAAGGGGAGGGATGTAAGTGCACATCCATAGGAACTTTCACTATAGGAGCCATAACACAAATACCTCACAGAAACATAACAAATAAGATATACAGTTAACTGTGATCAACAATATAATAAATAATAAATGCTTTAGAAACAGGAAAGATGGGAAAAGAAAGAAGTTGCAAGGGTGTCCCAGAGAATGAAATACTTGAACCAGTCTTGAAGGATGAGTAAGATAATAAGGGATTGAAGATGGTAGGAAGAGTATTTCAGGCACAGAACCTCTGAAAGCAGAGTGAGTCTGAGAAAACCCAGGATGTATTTGGGAGAACACTACCCTGATAATTATAACTGGAGTTAGAATAAGAGATTAAATTAAAAATGCTGAAATATTGAGTATATAGTATAGACACCATTTTATTATAATTGCCTCCAAAGTTCCTGGAACTCTGTTTTATTAAATTATGAATTAGCCAAATATTCATAATTTCAGATTACAACAGGGTCCTTTTAAACTGCTCTAAGACTTTTCACACTTTCAACAGATAATATTGGTAATTTCTAATTGAATTCTGCTAGTCCAGTTCCTCTGAGAAGCAGATGTCAAGATAGGATTTATTATGGTTAATGTCTGTGAGAGAAATGGGGTGGGGGGCGGGGGCTGGGACAGCAATTAGACAGAAGAACGGAAAGGTCAGGTGGGAGCATCTTAGATTAAAGTGCACTTGTAGGGAAAGTTCCCCAAGGCTGCTGGGGAGTTCTCAACCAAAGCTGTTGAAGGAATCCCATACCTCCAGGAATGGGCTGCCTTTGTATCCCTGCCACACTCAGTCAGGGACTGGGAGTAGCCCATGGGAAGCAGGCCCTTGATGTGAAAGCAGTAACATATTGCAGAGCCAGGTAGCTGGGGCTCTAGTCAATTTTATTCCCTTGTGGTGGGAGAGCAGAGAGGCTATTCTCATGATGACCACACCAATGAGTCAGCTCTCGTGGAACTGCCTTCCTAGGCATAGAATTAGTATAACTCTAGTTCATATATTTACTTGGTAGAGGAACAAGTGTTGCCCACACTAAAAAAAAACAACAACAGTACTTGATTAGAGAATATCTGCACCTACTGAGTTCCTTTGACAGCTTCTTGATGGATTTTAGTTCAAAGAAATCTACGACTTCCTTCTCAGTAAATGGTAAAGAAAGATTTTGCTATTACACTCATTGAAAAATAACACCTCTTTTGTTCTTTTTTGTTTGTTTTAATTTTTTCCCCTGAAGTGGTCTTTTATTCTTTGTGGCAAATAACGGCTCTGCCTGAAGCTATTTGTCACGAGGGTGGGGAGAGATGAGCGGAGTAACCATGACTGCAATATTCTCAGTGCCTCTTCAGTGCAGTCTAATTATTCACATCTGTTTCCTACCAAAAAAACCCTTTCCACAACATGGTATCATCCACTTCACAATGTTAAGTAAGAAATGAGAAAGAGTAGCATTCTATAATGATATTCCAAGTTACTATGATGATTTTCTACCTTGCCTTGATAACAAAATTTCACCAATCATGCAATAATCTTATCATCATGGCCAATGAATGCTTGCTGAATATTTATTATATGTTTCCCAATAAGAATGCAAAGAGGGCTCAGACACTTGACCTCAAGGGCCTTATAATATACTTGGGGGAAAAAGTATGGATATAAAGTACTCATATATTGGGTGCTATAGGCTGTCAGGTCCCGATTTGATTTATCCCACTTACAAGCTACCAAATTAACCTATTACTATTCCACAACGCTTGGCAGAAGACACAAGACTTCTGGGTCAGAAACAAGGACTCTGTTATTCACAGCATAGCAAAAAAGCATGAACATCAGCATATCCATGCCAGTTTCTTTGCCCCCAAGTTCCATGGTTATTATGTGATATAGCTCAGATGGATACTGCACAGGCAGTAGGTTTGTATTGCAGTTGGGGAACTCTGAGCTTGGGAAATCCACTGCTTTTATAACAAGTGGTAAGAAAGTCTATTTGTTCAAGAGAAATATATTGCCTCATCTCACATGTTACCAGTTACATAATCAATCATTTGAAAAAAATGTCTTGGAAAACTGGGTCTGGCAGTCTTAGCACACCTGCCAAGATACGTAGGAACTTTAGAGTCTCAAGGATGATTCTCTCCCAACATAGGCAAAATGTCAAATGCCTAATCTAGGTGACAGCACAGTTGAGGTTTGGAGATAAGAAGTAATAGGGGGAAGCGGATTTGGCCCAACAGATAGGGCATCCACCTACCACATGGGAGGTCCAAGGTTCAAACCCAGGACCTCCTCACCCGTGTGATGAGCTGGCCCACGCACAGTGTTGATGCGTGCAAGGAGTGCCATGCCACATAGGGGTGCCACACAGGGGTACAAGGAGTGTGCCACATAAGGATAGCCGCCCAGTGTGAAAAAAGTGCAACCTGCCCAGGAATGGCACCCCACACACAGAAAGCTGACACAGCAAGATGACACAACAAAAAGAGACACAGATTCCGGGTACCACTGACACAAGCAGACATAGAGAACACACAGCGAATGGACACAGAGAGTGGAAAACTGGGGCGGGAAGGAGAGAGAAATAAATTAAAAATAAATCTTAAAAAAAAAAAATAGGACACTCATGACTTAGGTAGGATACAAGCTGAAAAACTGATGGTTGCATTGGCTAAAAAAATAATAATAAGGAAGATGGATGGCTATAATAACATTATTATCAAACAAACAGACAAACAAAAAAACATTACTATTACCATCTTGCCACTATAGACTGCAGTGGGTTGCTTAAAAAGGAAAAAAATTGGGTTGGAGGAGAAAGAATGGGTCTTTGGAAGTTATAATAATTATTTTTTTTCTGTCCCGTGCCCCCTGATAATAATTATTAACACTGGTGATATTGGATTTACTGCATTGAGAGAGTTAATGTAAAACTACTATTCTGAGCAGTCGGAGTCAATGATTTGAAGGAAGGGATGTTAGATACAGGAATCTGATTATAATCAAGTGAGTTGAAATGTTATCTCTACCCAGATATTTCTATATTTTTTTCTACTAAATATCCCTTCTAAGCCATAATAGAAACAATAGGAACAATGCCTGTGTTTTAAGGTTCAATTACTTGCACGGTGGTTGATGGGAAGTATGAGGACTTAAAAAGCCTTTATGCTCCCATCAGATAAAAATCTACATTTGTTATCATTCACCAGTATGGGGCCAAGTAAATTAATGGCAGGCAAAGTCCTGTTCCACACCCAAGTCTGCTTGGCCCAATTCCCTCTATGAGTTCCAAAGTCACACAAGAGGTTATAGCCAATAGTGACCTTTTGTACCAGAAGCTCCACTGATTCTGGCAGGAAATTGGGTTTCCTCCACTTGGTTCCAGAGGACACTCTACATGACCTTGAAACATTTTGTGATTAAATTGTGAAGCCAACAGCAAAAAGGCAGCAACATTTCCCAGAACAAAAGTAGCGGACACAAGTCTGACTGACATTCATCAACCAGGCTGAGGCTCTGTGTTGGAGAGAAGAAATGAGTTTTAATTACACCCACTGCTTATAGCCTAGGCTGATATTAATTTATGGAAAAGAGAAAAATCAAAAAGTAGACATTACTGGCTATCACTAAAGTATTATTAAATATGGAAAAGAGGCCAAAATAAACTTATATGAAAACTGATGTTTATTATTCATAGCATACATCAGTCTCTGATCATGAAAAATGCTATCCATCAATCCATCCGTTTCAGTAATTCCAGAATACACTTGTTCATTTTTTATTGAAATCTCATTTTATGAGGGAAAATGAGTTTTCATCTTCATACAGATTAAAAAAAATCTTTGGGAGATCTCTTTGTACTTTAATTTGAAAGGCTTTTCCCCTGCTCCCTGAAATTTTCTTTTATCTTCTCATAGTTTTTTTTTTCTTCAAGATTTATTTATTTATTTATTTCTCTCCCCTCCTCCCTGGGTTGTCTGTTCTGTGTCTATTTGCTGCATCTTCTTTGTCTGCTTGTTGTTGTCAGCGGCACGGGAATCTATGTCTCTTTTGTTGCGTCATCTTGCTTTGTCAGCTATCTGTGTGGGCAGTGCCATTCTTAGGCAGGCTGCACTTTCTTTCATGCTGGGCAGCTCTCCTTATGGGGCACACTCCTTGCATGTGGGGCTCCCCTACATGGGCAGGGCACTCCTTGCATGCATCAGCACTGCACATGGGCCAGCTCCACATGGGTCAAGGTGGCCTGGGGTTTGAATTGCGGACCTCCCATGTGGTAGATGGATGCCCTAACCACTGGGCCAAGTCTGCTTCGCATCTCATAGTTTGCTTGTTTTTTCGCTCATTATCCCATTTCCTAGTTCAGAGCCTGTGGTAGATTCAGTCATGTCCCTGACAAAGACATGTTCAAGTCCTAATACCAGTCCCATGGGCATGAACTAATTCATGAACAGGATCTTGAACAATCCTACTAAGATGAAGTCAAGGGGGAAGGGCAAGTTGACAGCAGAGAAGGAGCTCCAAGAGTCAGCTCATCCTACAGGGCAGTTAGTTATCACCCAGAGCTACCTAAAGCACCTGTTTAGGGGCCCAGGAGACCAGAAGAACATCCTGCAACATCCTTGGAAGAATGGAAGGAGGAAACTGACCATTTGCAGTGAAGATTCATGAGTAGAGCACTCTACACTGCAATGGCTAGTGCCCATCTTCCACTGGTGGCACAAGTGACCTCAGGAGCTATTCTGTGGCTGGAATTGGAGGCTCCATTTCCCAAAAATGGGGAAGGAAGAGATGGTCAGGCACTGACTTGAACTACTGATTAGTAAATCTGGCCAGAAAAAGTATAATCCTAAGAACAGCTAAAAGTTTGAATCTGCCAAGTTGGGGGAGGCCCATAGCAGCTATTTTAACTCCACCCCTGGGATGAGGGGAAGCAGGACAGATTGAAAATCACAGTGATGGTAGGGACTGGCTTCTTTCCACACAGACTGATTGTAGCTCTAGCCTTGGCTCCAGTCCCACCTCAGGCAGAGAGGAAGAAGGGAGGACCTATACCAACCTCTCCAGGCAACTGTAGATGCTTTGCCTAGATGAACAGGTTTGCTGAGTGCCTGGAGCTCCACTGCCACCTCCCCCTAGGATAGGGGTTATTTCCTTAACTTCTCTGGGCAATCACAGGTGCTACTGGCCTGTACCAACTTGACTATTGAGTGCCTGTGACTCTATCCCCACCCCTGATAGGACAAGAGGCAGGCAGTGTTTCCCCAGATTCTCTGGGCAATTGCAGGTGCTTTGGCCCAAACAGACTGAATAGTCAGATACTTGTGGCTCCATCACTGCCCTCCAATAAGATAAGAGGTGTCTGGTGTTTCCTCAGCCTCTCCGGGCAACTGCAGGTGCTTTTAGCCTGCATGGACTGGTCTGTAGGGGGCTGTGGCTCCATTCTTTCCCCTTAAAGGGTATAAGTATTCCCTTAGCCTCTCAAGGCAACTGCAGGTACTTTCAGCCCACACAGATTAGATTGTTAGCACTCCAGGAGGTTCATCCCTGCCATTGGTGGGGAGGAGGGGGCCTGGTGCTAGGTCAGTCTACCTGGGGAACCACCATCAATTTTGATCCACATAGCTTAGCTTGCTTCCCACACCCTCACCTCCAACCCCACCTCATGGAGGGGAGGAAGGGGCGTGAAGATTCATGAGTCTCTCTGGGATACTACAGATGATCTCGGCCTATATGACTTGGATTAATACATATGGCTGTGGCTCTGTCCCTACCCCTGACAGAGGAGAAAGATGGGAGAAGCTTCATCAGTTCCTAAGGCAATGCTGGCAGTTTCACCTCCACAGCTTACAGCACCAACTACATCCTCAGCTCCTATTACACAACCAGCAAGGAAGAAAAGGCCAAGAAAGTCCTAAACTAAAGAGAGAAGCAGTGTCCAGAACAAATACATCTAGTAAGACAGGTACCAAAACACCAACACAAAATTACAATCCTTACCAAGAAACATGGAGATATGGCCCAGTCAACGGAACAAGATAAGTCTGCTGACGACATAAAGGAGTTGAGACAACTAATCATAGATGTTCAAATAAATCTCCTTAATAAATTCAATGAGATGGCTAAAGAGATTACAGGTATTTAGAAGACACGGGGTGAGCACAAGAATTTGAAAGCATACATGGAAAAATAGCAGATCTTATGGGAATGAAAGGAACAAGAAATGAAATTAAAAATACATTGGAGGCATTTAACAGCAGATTTGAGCAGACAGAAGAAAGGATCAGTGAGCTTGAAGACATGGCCTCTGAAAGTGAACACACAAAAGAACAAATAAAGAATAGAAAAAGTGTGAAGCAGATGTGGCTCAAGCAATTGAGCTCCTGCCTACCACATAAGAGGTCCCAGGTTTGGTTTCAATGCCTCCTGGAGGAGACAAGCAAGACAACAAGCTGGGATGATGGGCTGGAATAGTGATCTGACATAACAAGATGACACAGCAATGAGACACCAAGGAGAAAACACAATGAGAGACGCAACAAAGCAGGGAGCAGAGGTGACTCAAGTGATTGGGTGCCTCCCTTCCACATGGGAGGTCCCAGGTTTGGTTCCCAGTGCCTCCTAAAGAGAAGGTGAACAGATGCAGAGACCACACAGCAAAGGGACACAGACAGTAGACAGTGAGTGCAAACAACAATAGGGGTGGGAATAAATAAATAAATGAAAAAAAAAAAAGAGTGAAAAAAGTTGGACAAGGTCTCAGGGAACTAAATAACAGCAAGTGATGTGTAAACATATGTTCCACGGGTGTCCCAGAAGGGGAAGAGAAAGAAAAACAGTCAGAAGAAATATTTGAAGAAATAATGGTAGAAAATTTCCCAGCCCTATTGAAGGACATAGATATCTATGTCCAAGAAGCACAACATACTCCCATCCAAATAAATCTGAATAGACCTACTCTGAGACACATAATATTCAGAATATCAAATGCCAAAGACAAAGAGAGAATCTTGACAGCAACTAGAGAAAAGCAATGCATAACATACATATGATACCCAATAAGAGTAAATGCTGATTTCTCATCAGAAACAAGAAGGCAGTGGGATGATATATTTAAGATACTGCAAAGAGAAAAACTGCCAGCCAAGAATCTTATATCCAGCAAGTCTTTCAAAAATGAGGGCAAATTGAGAATATTCGCAGATAAGCAGAATCTGAGAGAGTTTATAATGAAGAGACTGGCTTTGCAGGAAATACTGAAGGGAGTTTTACAGTCTGAAAAGAAGATAGGAGAGAGAGGCTTGGAAGAGAGAGGCTTGGAATAGAGTCTAGAAATGAAGAGTATATCAGTAAAAGTAACTAAAGGTGTAAAAGAATGATGAAAATAATATATGACAGATAAAACCCAAAGGTCTAAATGGGTGAAGCTGTAAGAACTGTCTTTACAGTAATAATATTGAATATTAATGGATTAAAGTCCCCAATCAAAAGACACAGAGTGGTAGAATGAATAAGAAAATATGAACCATATATATGCTATCTATAGGAGACTCACTTTATTCCCAAGAATACCAAAAGAATGACAGTGAAATGCTGGAAAAAGATAAACCACACATGTAGTAACCAAAATAAAAAGATTTTATTTTTTTAAAAAGATACTTAGATTACATAAAATGTTACTTAAAAAAATATAAGGGATTCCCATATGCCCCATTCCCCACATATCCCACTCTTCCCAACATTAACAAATTCTTTCATAAGTGTGGTACATTCACTGTAATTGATGAACACATTTTGGAGTATTGCCACTAAGCATGGATTATAGTTTACACTGCAATTTACACTCTCTCCCACTCAATTCTGTAGTTTATGGCAGGATATAGAATGGCCTATATCTGTTGTTGCAATGTCATTCAGGACAATTCCAAGTCCTAAAAATGCCCCCATATTACACCTCCTTTTCTCTCTCCCTGCCTTCAGCACCTTCAGTGGCCACTGCCTCCACATCAATGATATAATTTCTTCCATTTCTAGAATCACAATAAGTCTACGGTAGAATACCAGTTAGTCCACTGTAGTCCATATTTTATTCTCCAGTCCTGAGGATTCTGGGATGGTAATGACTGCTTCATCTCTAATTGAGTGGGGACTTCAATCCCATATGGTTGATGGATGGGACTTGCAGTTATACTCACCTCAGTTCCTTGGCATGGTGGTTGTCCATTCTCACCTACTTGTTAGCTGTCCTGGGTGAGTCCCATGAACTGGAGAGAAGGCGTTGCAACTCCGCTGATGCTCAGGGCCTAGCTGCCACATGGACAGCCCAAAGATTCAAGTCTCTTGGACATACACGTACCAACTCCAGTGCCAACTATAGGTTCAAAAAAAGGGACAGAAGAGGCATGTATAGAGAAGTCACAGCTGACTCCAAATCTGGCACACTCAGGAGCACAAACACCAAAGTAGGGCCCACTGGCAAGGCACCACACTCTGGAGCTATCTGCCATGACCATAGGACCTGGGTGTCTCCAGAGCCCTCAGGAGCCCCACTATTTGGGGGTAGTATCTACTTTGTCAGTCATGAGATCCTGCTGAGACATGCATAAGCATTACCTCTGGGATGACCTCCCGACTCACTTTGAAGTCTCTTAGCCATATAAATTCATTTGTCTTTACCTTTTCCCTCTTTTATTCAAAGTCTTTTTCCAGTTGCATTGCTAGTTGGTGCTTGATAGTAATCCCTTGGTGCCAAAGAGACTTATCCCGGGAGTCATGTCGCATGCCAGGGGAAGGTAATGCATTTATATGCTGAGTTTGGCTTAGAGAGAGGCCACATTTGAGCAACATGGAGGCTCTCAGGAAGTAACTCTTAGGCACCATACAACATGAGACTAAGGTGCAATTTCAAGAGCAAGGGCTCATGAGCATAGTTGTCAATATCAAGGGCCCATCAATGGACCATCCTTCTTCACTAGTCATTGCCCCTGTACTTGGGGAATTGTTACTGTTCCATTAGAGAATGTAGCAGAGCTCCCCAGGATGGGAATTCAATATTCTTTCGGTTATTATGTGAATCTCTACCCACTGTGACAATGCCCCATGAACATATGAACACATTTATATACCTTATATACATTCCAGGTGAACTTCCTCCCATGTATCCTCCATCATTGACACCCTACACCAATGATCCTTCCCTGCCATAGTTATAACCCTTCTGTAATCCAAAACTTCTTCAAAAAAGAAACCAAGAATATTGCCAAATACAATTAATAGGAAAATGAAATAATAATGGTAGTTTAAACATAAGAAATGAAATACATAATAATTTAGAAAAACTAAAAAAATAAAGTTGGGATATTAAAAAAATAATGAAAAAGACTAAAAATTTGTTTGACATTTTGCCTTTCATCACTGTAATATCTGTTGTCCTGTATGTACAGTGACATTTTCTTACATTCCTTTCCCAATGTCTTACTTTTTTTCATTTTGTCTTCAAAGAAGTTTTAGGTCACAGTAAAGTCACAAACAGAATATAGGGGATTCCCATATACCTAATATCCCCCCCTTTTCCCTTTTCCCACATTAATAACCTTTTTAATGTAGATGGTATATTTATTACAACTAATATACCATAGCAGTTTTATATATTGATGAATTCCAAAAAGAAATACTGAATTATGTTTGTGAACTGATTTTTTCCTCTGGGCATATTAGATTATATTGGATTCATAGGTTTATTTGATTAAAAAATTATGTAAACCTCTTGTACCAGTAGGGTGGGGACTCACAGATAAAAGGCATGGCAGAGGACAGAGTTGGACGGGTTTTTGATGTTGGAGTTTTGATGTTGGAGTTTGATACTGAAGCCTTAAGCTGGAGCCCCAGGAAGTAAGCTCACAGAGGAAACAGAAGCAATCCCCAGAAAGAGAGGAACCCCGAGCCCAGGAAAAAGCAAGCCCTGGGAAGAGAAGAACCCAGGAAGCCTGAACCTTTGCAGATGTCGGCAGCCATCTTGCTCCAATATGTGAAAATAGACTTTGGTGAGAGAAGTAACTTATGCTTTATGTCCTGGTATCTGTAAGCTCCTACCCCAAATAAATACCCTTTATAAAAACCAACCAATTTCTGGTATTTTGCATCAGCACCACTTTGGCTGACTAATACATGTACAAATATTGACACATAGCTACCAACCATGGTCAATGGTTTACGTGATGGTTTACATTTTAGACCCTATACTTTTATACTTTCAATGACATTTAACATGGCCTGTATCCCTCCCTACAAGATCATGAAGAACACTTCCATTGCCCCCTAAATACTCCCTCTTCCATCTATTCTATTCCTCACCTCGGGGCCCATGGTGACCACCAGGCTTCACTCCTTGAAGGACAAGATTCATAGTTACTTGCAACAGCACTGAGGGCTTGACACATTGGTCTGCCCTCCCCAATTAGAAACTGCCCATGCTCTCAACAACCACCCCTCTGACTCAGAACATGTTGGGCCTCCCCAGTATGGGAGTCCAATTCCTTCCCGCTCATTATGTGGGTCTTCACCCACAGATAAAACACACTATAACAAAATTATCACTTGGACATCCTCTAGAAGACTGCTGCAGGTGTGCCTTGTCCCAAATGCCACCCCATCCAATACCCTAAACCAGTAACCCTTGCGGCGGCTTGCTCGGTCGGTGGCGGTGGGGTCTGGCTGCGGACGAGGGGTCGGTCCAGCTTTGGACGAGGGGTTGGTCCAGCTTGGGACGAGGGGTCGGTCCGGCAGCAGACAAGGGGTCGGTCTCACAGGGGTTGCGCGGTTCGGCTGACGGGGTCGCCCGGCGAAGCTGGCGATGAAGGGGTCGCCCGGAGAAGCAGGCAACGAACTGGGGAAAAGGGAGGCCAGGCCCTTGTCGGGGGCTCTCAGGACTGGAGGGCACACGGCAGAAGAACTACCGCGGAGACGAGGTAAACACGCAGGTCCAATTTTATTGAGGAAGTGGCTACAGTTTTATAGGGGCTGGGGAAGGCTGGTTGGTCGAAGCTTATGCCATGTTCTGATTGGTTGCCGCAAGCAGTTACTGGGGAGAAAAGTCGGTGGGAGGTACTGGAAGGGGGAGGGGTGGTGGTTAGGGATTGGCTGTTGCTGTTGCTGGGGGAAGTGGCAGGGTTTAGGGATTGGTGGCTGCTGTTGCTGGGGTAGAGGGCAGACTTGAGTTTCCCACCTTGCGCCTGGCTGTTGCTGCTGTCGGTGGGGGCGGGGGAGAAGGCAGACTGGAATTTTCCGCCCTGCGCCTGAGCAGGGAGAAAGAAGAAGAAGGGTGTTGCCTCATAAGGCATCGTGTGGCGCTATCCAGGAGGAGGGGCAGCCGCGGAAGCATGGCTGCCGAGAAGGGGAGACCCGAGGGCACTCTGCGCCCATGCCGAGCTCCCTTCTGAGGGGTGGCGGTGAGTCCGACCAGCCACCCTATTATGGAGGCAGCGGCTTGGAGTTAGGCCTACCGCGACCGCTCCCCCGCCAGGCCAGCAAACCACACTTCAGCCCGAGGGGTGACCGCATTTCCCCCTTCTTTTCAAATAAGGGCCAGGATGGCAGCAGCAACAAGTAGCCGAGGCCCGGGGGCAGTAAGCAATGAGGGAAGCGGGGCTGAAGAGGGAGGTGAGTATGACGGGGATATAAATGTACAATTTGGGGGGCAGTATCTTGCCGTTGCAAGCAAGGGTGGCCAATGTCCAATTCTCGTTGATCTTGGCAGCTATAAGGTCCATCTGCTGTTAAAAGTCCAGGATGACAGCGCATTACAGGTAGTTGATCTCTTCTTGGCAGCGAAGAGCGGCAGAGGCAGACTGTGTGATGGTCTGGAGGATCGCAGCTGTGAGGACAAGTCGCGTCAGGGCACCAGCGGCGGTGGTGGCGGCAGCGTCGGGAGTGGTGGAGACGTAGGTGAGGACAACAAGAAGGCCAAAGTCTCCACGGGCGCGAGAGAGGCCGATGTTAACGGGGCGGGCCAACATGGGGCGGCCCAATCTGCAACGCAATGGGGGTTCAAGCAAAAAAAGGAGGGGGGCGGGGGACGAGAAAGGACGCTTTGGATGGCTGAGAAGAGGAGTGAGGTCGAGACAGGAGGAAGCTCCGCAGAAGTATGGGGAGGCAAAAGCAGAAACGTTATTAGATGCTAGAACGTTATTAGATGCTAGAAAGCAGGCCACGGGCTGGGGAAAGCGGGTTGCGGGCCGTTTAGCGGGGCTGGAGCTGCTTGAGAGCGATGGCGGCATGGGGGGCCACGGTTACAGAAGACTTGGGGCACCTGCGGGAAGAGTGAGCAGGAAGAGGTCGGGTAGGAGGAGGCCGAGAAGATGAAGTGGGGGGGGTGTCCTCGGCAGTGGCGAGTTGCTGATAGCTGACCTGTACGTATGTGCTAAAAATTGCATTAGCCTGATCCTTGGGGAGTTGGATGATCCTTCTAATAGCCCATGGTCCGACTGCCAGTGCGAAGAGGACAATAATTAGGGGGCCTACGAAAGGGAGGATGTAGGGGAGGATGCCACTGAATCCCCAGGAGAAGCCTCCTTGGGATTCTCTCTCCCTTTTTCGATTTCCCAGGCCGGCCCTGACTTGGGCCAGATTGTCCTGAATAAGACCAGAGTAGTTAGCATAGAAACAGCACTCCTCGCCGAGAGCGGCACAGAGGCCTCCCTCTTTGAGGAGGAGGAGGTCTAACCCCCTACGATTTTGAAGAACCACTTCGGATAGGGAGTTAAGCGATTTTTCTAGGTGGCGGATGGATGTTTCGAGGCGGGCGACATCCTCGTCGATGGCTGCCCTGAGAGATGAGAAAGCGGTGCTGTGAGTGGTTAAGGCTGCAATTCCGGTGCCAGCTCCTGCAAGACCTAGAAGAGAGGCGATAGTAATGGCGGTAATGATTTCTCTTTTCTGCACATGGACTGGAAGAAGATAGTGCTGCCAGGAATCAAAGAATTGGTTATTTGTATGATAAAAAACCCGGGGGAGTATGATTGCGAGCACGCAGGTTTCGTTGGTGGAGTTGAGGGTGCCGACATTAAGACACGGGGTGTGACCTGTGGAGGAACACAGCCATCTTGTATTATTGGGGGGTAAAAGAAATTTTGAGGTTACGTTAGGGGTGACTGTAAGGTTGCAAAGAGTCTTCATGGAGGGGTGAACAGCGCCTCCGATTCTGGTGACGCAAAGCCCGCTTTGAGAGACAGATTGGATTGTCAGTCCTACCTTCGTTTGGTTCCAATTACAAGAGGCGGGATTGCTGCTATCGGAAGATTGGCAAGAGGCATTGGTGGCTATGGCCTCGTAGAGAGGAAGTGAGGGGGAGAGGCATAGCCAACAGCTAATGGTAAGGTTAGAATTAGAGGAGTTAAGTGTACGAAAGGTAGCTTGGAATGGTAGATGGTGGAGGAGGAGAAGGAGGATTGATGATTGGCCTCGGCGTGGCAGAAGGAGGAGAGGGAGGGTTGATGATTGCGTTGGGACCAACTGCAACTGAAGGGGTGGGAGTTACATTAAGGGGAAAGCAGGTGGTAGGAGGCGGCAGGGAGGTAGGCGGAGGTGCCCCGGCGGGGGAGGAAAATGGGTCCAAAAATAGGCTAGAGGGGGCCGCGCGTGCGGCAGCTTGCCACGGATCGGATGGAGGGGGCTGCCAGGGGGAGGTGGAGCCAGGGGGGCCGCTGGCGTGGAGGGCGTGAGAGGAGCCATTGCCCACGCGTTGTTACAAAATGGCTGCGGGCCGTCCCCAGTGGTACTACAAAATGGCGGCGGGCCACAAAATGGCCGTGGGCTACAAGATGGCTGCAGACCGCCCTGCGCGGAGGGGTAAAATGGCGGGGAGGGAGCTTCCGGCCCACCCAGGCAGGAAGTCGTCGGGGAGAGGGAGGGGTAAAGGGACCTCCCCTTTTCGAGCGAGGAAGAAGGCAGAAGTCTGCCATCTTGACAGTGCCTCCCCTTTTCGGATGGCGAAGAAGGTGGAAGCCTGCCATCTTGGGAGTGCTTCCCCTTTTTGAGCGAGGAAGAAGGCGGAAGTTCGCCATCTTCACCGGCGCTCGGCACTGCAAGATTACATTGTTTAGGGGGACAATTTTCAAGCATGTTATTAAGGTGCTTGACAAGCGACTCAGAGTTGGAGTCGGAGCCGGCATCAGGATCCCGATCAGGATCCCGGTTAAAGTCGCCGTCCTGAGAATCACAGCGGCGGCGGTGGCGCGGCCGGGGGGAGTCGATGGTAGGGGCGCCTTGAAGGCAGGAGCAGATGGTAAAAAGCGCCGGTAATAAGCCAGGAGGGAATCTTTTACCTTCCTGCTCCACAGCAGAAGTGACCCTATCTATAAGGCGAGTATAGGTATCCGGGTCCCAGAGCTGACACGTGGTAAGCCACGGATTAAAGGGGAGAAGAAGGTCCCAATATACTTGGAGCTGTTTCAAAGAGATCTTACACTGGTGAGTGTCTAGGAGACCGGCGAGGGCCCGAACTTGCGGGGCTTGCTTAGCAGAAAGGATGTTACCCATTGCTAATGGCCTTTTGGAGCCGATAAGAGAAGGGGCCCTTACCTTGAGAGCGCGGTGATGGGAGCCGAGGGGCACGGTGAGACGAGGGGTCGGAGCCGGTGGGGCTCCGACGGTGGTCGCAGGCCAAGAGAAGGCCCCAATGAGGGGAAAGCGGAACTAAGAGCTCCGCTCTTAGGGGAAGAGCGAGAACGACAAGCAATGGAGCAAGGTGAAGGGGGTCCTTACCCTGCCCCACGTTGGGCGCCAGCTGCGGCGGCTTGCTCGGTCGGTGGCGGTGGGGTCTGGCTGCGGACGAGGTGTCGGTCCGGCTTTGGACGAGGGGTCGGTCCGGCTTGGGACGAGGGGTCGGTCCGGCAGCAGACAAGGGGTCGGTCTCACAGGGGTTGCGCGGTTCGGCTGACGGGGTCGCCCGGCAAAGCTGGCGATGAAGGGGTCGCCTGGAGAAGCAGGCGACGAACTGGGGAAAAGGGAGGCCAGGCCCTTGTCGGGGGCTCTCAGGACTGGAGGGCGCACGGCAGAAGAACTACCGCGGAGACGAGGTAAACACGCAGGTCCAATTTTATTGAGGAAGTGGCTACAGTTTTATAGGGGCTGGGGAAGGCTGATTGGTCGAAGCTTATGCCATGTTCTGATTGGTTGCCGCAAGCAGTTACTGGGGAGAAAGGTCGGTGGGAGGTACTGGAAGGGGGAGGGGTGGTGGTTAGGGATTGGCTGTTGCTGTTGCTGGGGGAAGTGGCAGGGTTTAGGGATTGGTGGCTGCTGTTGCTGGGGTAGAGGGCAGACTTGAGTTTCCCACCTTGCGCCTGGCTGTTGCTGCTGTCGGTGGGGGCGGGGGGGAAGGCAGACTGGAATTTTCCACCCTGTGCCTGAGCAGGGAGAAAGAAGAAGAAGGGTGTTGCCTCATAAGGCATCGTGTGGCGCTATCCGGGAGGAGGGGCGGCCGCGGAAGCATGGCTGCCGAGAAGGGGAGACCCGAGGGCACTCTGCGCCCATGCCGAGCTCCCTTCAGGGGTGGCGGTGAGTCTGACCAGCCACCCTATTATGGGGGCAGCGGCTTGGAGTTAGGCCTACCGCGGCCGCTCCCCTGCCAGGCCAGCAAACCACACTTCAGCCCGAGGGGTGACCGCAAACCCTTCCTTGTCATAGTGCCAAAAGAGCTTTCCCAAACATTGTAGTTTCAACCACATACCTGCCAATCCCCAGTGTGCACCTGTTCCCTCCCCCAGCATTCCCTCAAATTCCATGGACTGTCTAACCCACCCTCCTCACCCCACCCTGTCAAACTTGCACCACCCAACCCAAAAGTACCACTATATCCCTGTCATATCCCTTCACTGCATAACTACTTAATTCCACCTTTTCATATATTTTGCCCCTATGGGTGTTGGCTCAAAACCTTTTTCTCCCTTTCTATTTCCTGTAAACCTATTTTCCAGACTCAAGCTTTCTAAATCTGCTCAGTTTGCCTAATTCATATCAGTGATGTCATGTAATATTTGTTCTTCAATGTCTGGCTTGTTTCTTGCAACATAAGGTCCTCATGATTCATCCATGCTATCCCATGTGTTAGTACTGTATTCCTTCTTACAGCTTTGTAATATTCCATTGCATGTATAGACTGCATTTTGTTTATCCATTCATCTGTTGATGGACATTTGGGTTGATTCCAACTTTTGGCAATAGTGAATAATGCCGCTATGAAGATTGGTGTGCATACTTCTGTTGTATCCTTTCTTTCAAGTCTTCTGAGTGTATACCCAGCAGTGGAATTGCTGGGTTATATGGCAGATTTATAGTTAATTTTTTGAGGAAACACCGAACCGTCCTCCACAATGGCTGGACCATTCTACATTCCCAACAGCAGTAGATGAGGGTTCCCATTACTCCACATCCTCTCCAACACTTGTAGTCCTCTGCTTTTTAATGGCCACCAGTCTAATGGGTATAAGATGATATCTCATTGTAGTTTTGATCTGCATTTCCCTAATAGCTAGTTATGTTGAGCATCTTTTCATGTGCTTTTTAGCCAAAGACATATTGAAAAAGAAAAATGAAATCAGAGGAATCACAATACCTGATTTTAAAACATACTACAAAGCTACAGTGGTCAAAACTGCATGGTATTAGCACAAAGATAGACATACTGACCAATGGAACTGAATTGAGAGTTCTGATATAGATCCTCACATATACAGTCATCTGATATTAAACAAGATCACCAAACCCACTCAACTGGGAGAGAATGGCCTCTTCAACAAATAATGCTTGGACAACTGGATATCTATATCCAAAAGAATGAGAAAGGAACACCATTTCACACCTTACACAAAAATCAACTCAAGATGGATCAAAGATCTAAGTATAACAGCCGAGACCATAAAGGCCTTGGAAAATAATGTAGGGAAGCACCTACAGGACCTTGTAATAGGAAACAGTTTCATAAAACTTCACACCCAAAGCACTAGCAGCCAAAGGAAAAACAGATAAATGGGACCTGTCAGAATTTAAAACATTTGCCCATCAAAGAAGTGTGTCAAGAAAGCTAGCTTACCCAAAGGGAGAAAATATTTGGTAACCAAATATCTCTCAGGAGCCTAATATCCAGCATATATAAAGAAATCCTTTATCTTGAAAATAAAAAGACAAACAACTCATTTAAAAAATGAAACAGATTTTAAAAGCAAAAACTGTTATTAGAGAAAGGAAGGATATTATATACTAATAAAAGGGGCAAGAAAGAAATAACAATCATAAATGTATATGCACCAAATCAAGATGTCCCAAATTACCTGAGGCAATGACTGGCAAAATAAAATGGAGAAATAGAAGTCTCTATAATAATAGTGGAAGATTTCAATATACCACTATCAGCATTGAATAGAACATCTCAGCAGGGGATCAATAAAGAAAGAGAGAGCTTGAATAATATATAAAAGGACTAAACCTAATAGATATATACAGAACAAACATTGCATCCCAAAAACAGCATGATATACATTCTTTTCAAGTGCTCATGGATCTTTCTCCAGGATAGACCATATGTTGGCTCACAAAGCAGAGCTCAATAAATTCAACAAGATCAAAATTATACAAAGCACTTTCTCTGAGCATAATGGAATAAAGTTGGAAATCAACAGGAGGTGAGAAAAAGGAAAATTTGCAATATATGGTGATTAAACAATGTATTTTTAAATAATCAGTGGGTCAAAATAGAAATTGTGAGAGAAATCAATAAATAAGATGAATGAAAATGAGAACACAACATACTAGAACCTATGGAAAGCAGCAAAGACAGTGTAGAAGTTAAATTTATAGCCCTCAGTGCATCCATTAAAAAAGAAGCAAGTGCTAAAATCAATGACCTATCTACTCTAGAAAAAGAACAGCAAATTAATTCCATATCAAGTGGAAGGAATGAAATAACAAAGATCAGAGCAGAAATAAATGAAATTGAAAACAATAGGAAGAATTAACAAAACCAAAAATTAGTTATTCAAGAAGATTAATAAAATCAGCAAATCCTTAACTAGACTGACAAAGAAAAAAGGAAAGAACATGCAAATAAATAAAATAAAATCTAATATGGGTACATTGCCACTGACCCCACAGAAACAAGAGATCATATGAGAATACTATGTACAACTGTATACCAACAACCTAGACAATGTAGATGAAATAGAAAAATTCCTAGGAACATACAAACTATATACACTGGCCCTGGAAGAAATAAAAGACCTCAACAAACCAATCACAAGTAAAGAGATTGAAACAGTCATCAAACAACTCCCCCAAATGAAAAGCCCAGGACCAGATGGTTTCCCAGGTGAATTCTACCAAGCATTCAAAACTTTAATACCAATCTTACTCAAGTTTTAAAAAAAAACTGAAGAAGGAATGCTACTAAAATCATTCTATGATGCCAATATTACCCTAATACCAAGGCCACGTAAAGATATTACAAAAAAAAGAAAATTATAGATCCATTTCCCTAATGGATGCGAAAATCCTCAACAAAAATTTGTTAATGGGATCCAACAGCACATTAAAAGAATTCTTCATCATGATCAAGTAGGTTTTATCCCAGGCATGCAAAGCTGGTTTAACACAAGAAAATCAATTATTCAGCATAATACACCACATTAATAAATCAAAGAAGAAAAATCAGATGATCCTATTGAATGATGCAGAAAAGGCATTTTGACAAAATAGAGAATCTTTTCTTGATAAAAATATTACAAAAGATAGGAATTGAAGGAAACTTTCTTAATATAATGAAGGTTATATATGCAAAACCCACAGCTAACATTGTATTCTATGATGAAAGACTGAAAGCTTTCTTGTTTTTTGTTTGTTTTTTATTTATTTCTCTCCCCTTCTGCCCCTCCCCCAGTTGTCTGCTCTCTGTTGTCCATTCGCTGTGTGTTCTTCTGTGACTGTTTCTCTCCTTATCAGTGGCACCAGGAATCTGTTTCTCTTTTTGTTGCATCATCTTGTTGTGTCAGCTCTCCATGTGTGCAGAACCATTCTTGAGCAGGCTGCACTTTCTTTTGTGCTGGGCGGCTCTCCTTACAGGGCACACTCCTTGTACGTGGGGCTCCCCTACGTGGGGGACACCCCTGCGTGGCACAGGACTCCTTGTGCGCATCAGCACTGTGCATGGGCCAGCTTCACACGGGTTAAGGAGGTCCAGAGTTTGAACTGTGGACCTCCCATGTAGTAGACGGATGCCCTATCCATTGGGCCAAGTCCACTTCCTGAAAGCTTTCCTGTTGATATCAGGAACAATATAAGGATGCCCACTGTCACCAAAGTTGCTCAATATAGTGCTAGACATTCTAGCTAGAGTAATCAGGCAAAACTAAGAAATAAAAGGCATACAAATCAGAAAGGAAGAAATAAAACTCACTATTCACAGATGATATGATCCTATACCTAGAAAGTATCCAAAAACCTACAATAAAGCTGCTCAAGTTAATAAATGATTTCAGTAGAGTGTCAGGATACAATATTTATATGCAAAAATCAGTGGTGTTTCTATCACTAGGAATGAGCAATCTGAGGAGGCAGTCAAGGAAAAAATTTCATTTACAACAGTGACTAAAAGAATCAAATATTTAGGAATAAACTTAACCAAGGATATAAAGCATTTGTATTAGCAAACTACAGTGCATTGTCAGAAGAAATTTTAAAAAGGCCTAAATAATTGGAAGAGCATTCTATGTTCGTAGATTGGAAGACTAAATATCATTAAGGTGTCAATTCTACCCAAATTGATGTACAGATTCAATGCAATCCCAATAAAAATTCCACCTGCATTTTAAACAACCGGGAAACATAATTATCAAATTTTTGGAAGGGTAAAGGGCCCTGAACAGCCACAGACATCTTAAAAATGAAAAGTGAAGTTGGAGGACTCTTACTTCTGGACTTTAAATCATATTACCTAGCTACAGTGGTAAAAACAGCATGGCACTGGCATAAAGATAGAGATATAGACCAATGGAAGTGAACTGATGATTCAGAAACAGACCCTCACATCTATGAGCAAGTGATTTTTTTTAAAAGATTTATTTTTTTATTTATTTCTCTTCCCTTCCCTGCCACCCCCCACCAGTTGTCTGCTCTGTGTCCATTCACTGTGAGTTCTGTGTCTACTTGTATTCTTGTCAGCAGCACTCAGAATCTGTGTTTCTTTTTGTTGTGTCGTCTTGCTGCATCAGCTCTCTGTGTGTGCGGTGCCATTCCTGGGCAGGCTGCACTTTTTTCATGCTGGGCGGCTCTCAAGCCTGTCAAACCCACCAGCTGGGACAGAACAGTCTATTCAACAAGTGGTGTTGGGAGAACTGTATATCCATAGCCAAAAGAAAGAAAGAGGACCCCTATCTCACACCTTATACAAAAACTAACTTAAAATGGATCAAAGACCTAAATATAAAAACTAAAACCATAAAGTTCCTAGAAGAAAATGTAGGGAAACATCTTCAAGACCTGGTGGTAGGTAGTAGATTTTTAAACCTTACACCGAAAGCATGAGCAATGAAAGAAAATATGGATAAATGGAACCTCCTCAAACGTAAACACTTTTGTGATTCAAAGCACTTTGTCAAGAAGGGGGTAAAGGCAGCCCACTCAATGGGAGAAAATATTTGGACTCCACATATCCAATAATGGTTTAATTTCCATTTTATATATAAAGAGATCATATAACTCAATAAAAGAGCAAGCAATCCAATTTTAAAACAAGCAAGACTTAAATAGACATTTCTCCAAAGACAAAATACAAATGGCCAAAGAGCACATGAAAAAATGTTCAATATCACTAGCTATTAGGGAAATGCAAAACAAAATGGTAATGAGATATCAGCTCATACCACATAGAATGGTCATGATTAAAAAACAAAAACAAAACAAAAAAACAATAAGTGCTGGAAAGGATGTCGAGTAATAGATCACTCCCTCACTGTTGGTGGGAATGCAAAATGGTGAGGCCTCTGTGGAAGGCAGTTTGGCAGTTCCTCAGGAAGCTAAATATAGTATAGAACTGCCATATGACCCAGCAATTCCTCTACTAGGAATTACCCAGAATTGAAAACAGTGATGCAAATAGACATTTGAAGTTCATAGAGACATTATTCACAATTGCCAAAAAGATGGAAACGACTCAAGTGTTCATCAGCTGATGAATGAATAAACCAATGTGGTATACACATATGATGGAATACTATGCTGCTGTAAGAAGAAATGAAATTAGGACACATATGACAGCATGGATGAACCTTGACGACATTATGCTAAGTGAAATAAACCAAACACAAAAGGATAAATATTGCATGGTCTTACTAATATGAACTAAATACAAAGAATAAATACATGAAGTTAAAACCTAGAGTATAGGTTATTGGGAGATACGAGGGCTGAGAAGGGATATTGATGCTTAATGTATATAGAAGTTTTAATTAACTTGATTGTAAAAGTGTGGAAATGGGTAAAGTTGGAACACATTATAGTGAGTAGAACAAACACAGCTGGTTTATAAATGGGATTGTGGCTGAAAAGGGTAGTCTAGGGATATAAATGTCAGTTTAAAGAAAGCTAGAGAAAGATCTAGGGATTGAATAACATAGCAAACCCAAAGATGGATGAACATTGTGGTTAATAGTACAAATATAAGAATGTCCTTCCATGAACTAGAACAAATGTACATCACTATTGCAAGGTGGTAAGAATGTGGAGAAGCATGAGAAAAATGACAATTAATATAACCTATGTACTATAGTTAATAGCAATACTGTAATATTCTTGCATTAATTCCAAAGACATGCTGTGTTAATAATAGGGAATGTGGAAAAAATACACCAAATGTAAACTATGGACCACAGTCAGTGGTAACTGTCTGATGATATTATCTCATAATCTGTAACAAATGTTCCACAACAATGTAGTATGTTGGTGGAGAGGTATGTATGAGATTCTCATACATATGAATGGCTGTTTTGCAAATTCAAAACTTCTCTAATAAAAATATATTTTAAAAAAGATGAAGCCAAATTAATCAGGGTGGGCCTTAATCCTGGAGTCCTTATACGGAAAGCAAACCAGACAGATACAGATAACTGAGCAGGAGGAGTAAAAGCCATAGGAGGAAAGAGAGGGAGAACAACTGTCATATGACATAGGCAAAGACCGACTGTCAGCAAGCTACCACACCAGAACACTGCAGACTTTGGAGAAAGCATGGCCTACTGATACACTGACTTTGGACTTCTAGCCTCCCAAACTGTGAGACAAAAAAAGAAAAAAAGAAAAAAAATTCCCTCTTGTTTAAGTCAACCAGTGTGTGCTGTTTGTCATAGCAGCCCTAGCAAACTAAGACAGAACTTTCCCAGTTTATCTAAATCTTATTCAAATCTTAAATCCAGTTTATCTTCTCTTCAGCTCTTTGTTAAGTATATAAATGACTGCTATCCATATTACTCTTTATGCCTTCAGTCACATGTGCACTTTAAAAGGGGAAATATTTATTTCCAGAAAGAAAAGCACCTATTACTAATGGTGGATTTTTAAAGGATATCTTTTACATGGAAAATCTTCTCCCACTTCTACAGCTACATGCATTTAACAAAATAGCTAGTCTTGCACCTGCATAAGTCAACCGTGGGTTCACTTCACAAAACAGAGGATTTCCATACCCAAACTGAGACTGAATCCTTGACTTTAGTACTAACTATCCAATGAAAAGGTTCCCAAGTCCAGCAGTCAACCAGATGTCTTGCCTACAATCAAGCATCCAGATTCTATTTGCAAACACATGAATATTTGATTGAATTTGTCATCTGGATATTTGGCACTAAACACACATACTCTTTAGAAATCAAAGAAGGATCTCATTCTCCAGGCATTTCATGTAATCTGCCCTACAATGTTGTCTTTCTGTTCTAAAAGAAAGTTCTACTGTCCATTAAAAGTGGCAACAGCATAAAAATCTGTCATAATAGAGAAATTGGATACTTAAAGGCTATTTTGATCTTTTGGGAAGCCAGTGCCAGTTAAGAGCTGAAGTTGCTTATTGGGATATTCAGCATAGGCTAGGTTCTACTGCGGGAAACCCAAGCCCCCGAATCTCAGTAACTTAAAACAGCAAAGGTTTATTTTTCTCTTACATTTCCAACATAGGAATGGGTGATGGTCGTTGGCGGGTGACAGGACCCTGCCCAGCTGTCGCTCGGAGAGCACATGCTGCAGGAGCCTGGGTCTCACTACTTATGTCTGCATTTGCCCTGCAGGGGAACAGCAGAGCTACAGGGTCTCTTACTGGCAGTTATAAAAAATCTCAGGTGGAAAAGGAGCCTCAACCCACTGGCCAGAACTAGCCTTATGGACTCTCCTAACTTCAAGCAGTCAGGAAAATACAGTCCCCAGAGTGTGCTACACAAGGGGAATGAGACCGGGTATCAGTGTGGCAGCAAGAGCATCTGTCATGGCCATTCAGGTGTCACAGGGAAAATTCACCCAAACTAAATTTCTTTAAAGCTGGATTCCTTCCAAGGAAAAATCAAACAGTCTTTGGTCCTCTCAGATGAAATCCAGGGAAATAATTTATTAACACATTATTACTCAGATAAGATCACTGGAAGTGTGTTTTACTTTGAATACTTTATTTTTAGGGATTTACAGTGATCTTTATTCAATAAATATTCCTTAATGGATTAAACATATAAGATCAAAAAGTAATTAAAACATTTATTCCCTCCTTCCTCTTGAAAAGACAAATACCTAAGATTAATGTGTTCCTGAGGGAAGCAGATGTGGCTCAACTGATTCAGCATCCACCTACCATACGGAGGGTCCAGGGTTCGATACCCAGGGCCTCCTGACCTGTGTGGTGAGCTGGCCCACGTGTAGTGCTGCCATGCTCAAAGAGGGCCCTGCCAAGCAGGGGCACCCCACGCACAAGGAGTGCACCCTTTAAGGAGAGCCACCCCACATGAGAAAAGCGCAGCCCACCCAGGAGTGGTGCCGCACACACAAAGAGCTAATGTAGCAAGATGATGCAACAAAAAAGAGATAAAGTTTCTGCAGACACAGAACACACAATAAATGGACACAGAGAGCAGACAACAGGGGGAAAGAAGAGAGAAATAAATAAAATAAATCTTAAAAAAAATGTGTTCCTGAAACTTTTGTAAAATAGGCATTTAGACATGTAAGTAACATGTATACATAGACATATAAACTCTCTGAGAAAAGAGACACTATCTAGTTTACCTCAGTTCCCTGAAGCTTAATGTAATGCCCTATCCTATCTCACCCGTCAGAGCTTGGCACAAAGCCTAAAACCAATATTTAACAAATATTTGTTAAACATAAAACAGAGCAATGAATACTCGTAAAATTATAGCTAAGCCAAAAGGTAGACCTATAGTGAACAAGACTATAATTTAGGTTCAAGGGCACTAGACAGAGGGTTAACCCAAAATAGAAACCCCATATGATTTGAGGGGTGATAAGATCATGTCTTCCAAAAAAGAAAAATATCTACCTGTTCCCCCTGCTGGATCAAAAGTGAAATTCATTTTCTTTTTTCTCTAATATGGTAGAAAAAATCTCACAAGCACACAAAGCTACAGTCAACATTTATTAAAGTGTCCATTCCATATTAATATAGCAGAATAAAAGCTAATTAATTTCAATTCAAAATTAAAATATCATGAAGTTGTTCTGAAATCTCATTCCAAGTTTAAAATATATCTAGAGAGATGTTCAAAACTCAGATGATGTTTTGTGGTTTTATTTTTATGTTCCTGAGCTATTGCTATTTTTATCTGATGAAAGAAATTTTTGGATCCTCCCACACAGTCCAATTTTCAGGGACATTTCTAATCAAACCACAATCAGAACAGGAAACTCTGTAACGAAGTCTTCATTCTTGGGATTTCAAACTAGAATGTGAAACAGAGAACTGGATAAATAAGAACTCTAGCTCTAATTCATGCAAGCCATTATTAAGCTGGGAGTTAAAACATGTAGACTTCCTTGATTTTTTGCATTGAATATGAACTAGACACTGAAATCATTAACTAGTGGGGGGGGGGCAGGGAAACAGCTTTACAGAGTTATTTAGGCCTTTCATACAGGAAAATTTGAGTCAGAGAACGTGTCCTGTAACTTTCTCAACATCCCAATAACACAATAATATAATCTTCCCTTTAAAATGTTATCCTTAGCTCAGCAAAATTAGTTTCTCATCCTTTTTTTCCAGCAGTTATTTCTAGAGCGCATCAAATTAAAAAAAATTGAGTTTGAATCATAAATCAATAATTATTCATTTAAGGCAAATTTAGGGGGGAAAAAGTGTAAGTCTTTCCTTGTTCCATACCAGTTACTGATAAACGACAGAATTTATCAGTAGTCAGTTACTGATAAATGACAGAATTAATTACAAAATGAAATTATGAAAGCACCGTAAGAAAACAAATAATCTTCATTGGGAAATGCCTTTCTAAGTATCCAAGGTAGAAATTATGAACGACAACAATAAAAACATAGATCTTTACTGGCAAGCACTTAAAAAGCTGAGAAAAATTAATACCAACAAAAGAGCAAACAACGTCCTTTGTGGGCTAAGTCCAGAAGAGGAAGGGGTGTGTGGCTGGGTTAAAGGGAAAAAGGAAGAACGTATACACACCACAAAATACACTAAATTTCTAGAGTGAATTTTTTTAGTGTTCAGATTAAAATGTTTTAAATGCTCTTACCCAGAAATTCGACTTTCTACTCAGGAAAACATTCCTGATAGGTGGAAAGACACAGTTAACAAGTACTTAAGTGCTAATCGACATGCCATGCACTTGTGATGGACCGACATGAGGTGTCCAGAGCCTCCTTCGGGGACCGGCTTGCTGCAGAGTCACCCCGCACGACACCCCCCACCCCGCCCTCCCCAGGCAGGTCACATCAATGACTGGTGGGGACTGGGTATAAAAGCCCTATCTTAATTTGCCAGGCAGCTATGATAAATACCATACAAAGGCCTGACTTAACCAACAAGCATCACTGACTCAGTTTTGGAGGCCGGAAGTCTAAAATCAAGGCATCTGCAAGGCCGTGCTTCCCCCACCCGCAGACAGTATGTTCCACGCTGGCTGGCCGCAATCCTCGGCGCCCCGCGGTTGCCTGGCGCCATCTCTCCTCTCCTGGAGCCTGCGGTTCCCGTCATCGCTGACTTCCGCTCCTGGCTCCTCCCTGCGGTGGTCTCCGCTTCCTGGCTTCCGCTTCCTTCTTTTTGTAAGACCTCTTGTAGTCTGGGTAAAATTAATTCAGCTGGGTCACACTTTGACTAAAATGAACTTCAGGAAGTCCTATTTGCAAATAATCTCACACGCACAGGAACGCGGATTGAGATTATAGACATTCTTCCATTGAGTACATATTTTAACCTACCACAGGTGAGGAGAATCTGGACAGGTCATTTTCCTTCCAGAGCTCTCCAGGGTGTCTAAGGCTGTCCGGCCTGCACTGCGGTTCTCCCTCTGTTTTAGCTTGCTTCCCCCTCATCCATTTCATAGGTATTAATCCAAAGGGTACACTCTAATAAGCAACCTGAATGCGAAATGCTGTCTCAGAATCTGCTCCCAGGAACCTACCTGTGACAGTTCTATTCTAAACGTTGCGGACACTGTGATGAACAAAATAAAGACCACAGTTCTCACAGAGCTTGCACCTGGTTTAGAGGAAACATAAAATAAACAAACAAATTGATGAGCAAGATAATCGTGGAGAGTGAGAAGAACTGTGAAGAACGGGATAATTTGAGAGTGCAGCTGGTACTGTGCGGTGGTGATTTTTCAATTGAGTGTATAGAGAAGGAGATAATATTTGAGCAAAGAGCTGAATGGCAAGAAAAAGTCAGCCAGGCAGAGAGGTGGTGGCAGATGTTAGAGGAAATCACAAGGGCAAAAACATTAAAGTATAAGAAAAATGTATTTTAAAGCTATTAAGAGAAAATATAAAAGAATGTTCATATGACCTTGAAGTTGGGATGGATTTTTAAACAAGACCTAAAAAATTCTAACCATTAAGAAAATTTAACTACAGTTAAATTTTTTAAAACTTCTGTGAATAATTTAAATATAGGAATGTTCTTCAACTACAAGGTATGGTTAAGTATATGGTGATACATGGGGAAAATATAACTCATGTAAATTACAGACTATAGTTAACAATAGTATTGTAATATTTTTGTAGCAAAAGAAAAGAAGGTGTATCAATGCTAAAAGTACAAAGAAAATATGGTGTTTAGTTTTATGAGATTTGAATATGATTAAGCATTTTTTTCTTCTTGATTTTCTTCATTAACAAGGAGACCTTGATTATGACATTTAAACAATCTGTACACATTTGTGTAGCTTTCTGAACACTGGAGGAACAATTGAGTTTGTTTTTAGGATTAGATGAGATAAAAGTGCCTGGACAGAGTCTTTTGGAGTAATGCTCCCATAACTTGTTAAACTGTCTTTTGTCTGTTATTTTATTTTTTGAATTGAAATAAAGTTTGGGGAAGTGGATGTGGCTCAAGTCATAAGGCCTCCGCCTACCATATGGAAGGACAGGGTTTGATCCCTGGGGCCTCCTGGTGAAAAAGAAGAAAAATCATGCCTGTGCAGTGAGCCAGTGCCTCTGTGGTGAGCCGAGTGCCCCTTTGGTGAGCCAGTGCCTGTGCGGCGAGCCAGTGCCCACATAGTGAGCTAAATGCCTGCACGAGTGCCCGCATGGCGAGCCAAGTGCCTGCCTGGTGAGCCAGGTGCCCGCAGGTGCCCGCGTGGTGAGCCAGTGCCCATTCAAGTGAGTCACGCAGCAAGATGATGACACAACAAAAGAGAGACGAATGGTAGAGTCAAGGTGAAGCACAGCAGAGACCAGGAACTGAGGTGGCACAATTGACAGGGAAACTCTCTACACATCAGAGGTCCCCAGAATCGAATCCTGGTGAATCCTAGAGAAGAAAGACAAGAAGAGAAGACAAAAAAGAGAAATAGATACAGAAGATCTCACAGCAAATGGACACAGCCAGCAAAAACAGCAGGGTGGAGTGGGGCAGGGGGAGGGGAAGAAAAAAACTTAAAAAAAAAAGAAATAAAGTTTGAATTTGAAAAAAAATTTAAAACATATGTACTACAAAACATACCATAAACAAAGGGAAAATGAACCACAGAGAAAGAAATTTTATAATTTGTATAACTGACAAAGAATTACTATCCAAAACATATTTAGAGCACTCCTACAACCCGTAAGAAAAATAATCCTATAGAAAGGAATGGGATCAGGGATCAAGGCCTTTCATTTGTACTTTTAATATGTAATTTCTATGTAAAAATTATTCGAAGCAACATATCTGATGACTAAAAGTTAAGATTTAATGAAGGTGAGTGGGGAAATTAGAATTCACTTTAATTGACTTCTACACTTTTTTAATACCTGAAATATTTCATAATTTAAAAAAAGCAGTGCCACGTAACTGGGGTTTAGGGAGCAAGAGAAAGGAAAGTTGCCTCACAGGATGGAGACTGGAGTTAACACTGATTATAATGGGAAACAAGTGGGGTGGAGTCTATTTAAACAAGGGAGTGACATCATGATTTTAAAAGAACATGCTGATTCTCTAAAAATAGAGCCTATATTTTTGAAAAACAGAAAAAAAAAAAAACATCCTGAGTGGCAAATGGATTGTAGAGGTGCATAAAGTAGAGTCAGTTACAAGGCTACTGCAGTGTTCAGACGATCTGGAAGGTGGCTTGATCAAAGACAGCAACAAAGGAGAAGTAAATATATTGGGATTTTTAAAAAACTTTTCATTTTAAAATAATTTTAGACTTATTGAAAACTTGCATTAATGGTATAGTGATCCCATATACTCTTCACCCAGCCTCCCCTAATGTTAACATTTTACATAAATGTCATAGAATTACTAGAACTAGGAAATTAAAATGGGAACACTATTATTAATTGAACTACAAAGCTTATTTGATTTTCTTCCATTTTCCCACTAATGTCTTTTTTTTTCTTCCAGGACTCCACATTGCATTTAGTTGTCATGTCTCCTTAGTTTCCTCCAATTAGAGACACGTCCTCATTCTCTCTTTATCTTTCATGTCTTTGAAACTACTGAAGAGTTCTAATCAGTTATTTTGTAGAATGTCCCTCAATTTGGGTTAGTCTGAAGTTTTCTCATGATTAGACAAGACATTATGCATTTTTGGTAAGGATACCCTCAGGGTTCATATAAAAGGGTCAATGTCAATATTGTACCTGATGTCATGGGGCATATGATATCAATTACTGCTGTTAACTTGGATCACTTGGCTAGGTGTCTGGAGCTTTCTCCACTGTACTGTATCCAAACAATGGAATATCACTTAGCAATATCTCAGTAGCTATAAAGTAATGAATAAATATCTTGGGGAAGATACTTTGAGCCAATAAAATTACTTCATTTTCCTCAAAACCGTTGCCTACTTGTTCTAGTTTGCTATAGGCTGCCAATGCAATATACCAGGAATGGGTTCGCTTTCATAATAGGAATTTATGGGTAAAAGCTTACAATTCTAAGGCTGTAAAAATGTCCAAATCAAGGCATCAATAGAAATGCTGTCTTGTCTGAGGGCAGTCAAGCTCATGACAGTGTCATCTAAAGAGGCTCTCTCTTGGAGCTCAGCTATGGGCAATCAAGTCCATGGCAGGGCATAAGGGCCACCCATTCTTCTCTCTCCTCTCCGCCGGGCTTGTCTCTTTCAACTTTGAACTGCTTTATGGGCCCAGCTTCTTGGGGACCTCATTACTTCAGCTTCAACTGCTCCACTGATTGCAACCTCTGGCCTCTCTCTCAGCCTCTTGAGGTTTCTCTTTCTGCTGCTGTTGGTGAACCTGGAGTCCTCTCTCACATGGCAGGGTAAAAATGATGACCTTCTTTCTTTGTGTTCTCTCTATATAAGACTCGAGTAAAAGGATGAGGACCCCCTGGGTCCTACAATCTAATCAAGGGCCTTAACTGAAGTGATCTAATTAAAAGGTCCCTTGACTGAATCTAACCAAAATGTCCCACATGTAATAGGTTCACATGCACAGGAATGGGTTAGCTTAAGAACATAATTTTCTGGGGTCCACAAAAGACTCTTACATGAACACTACCAATTTTAATAGCTATCAGTGGATCTTGTCTGGAGCAATTTTTACTGCAGTGTTTGCCAAATGGTGATTTTCTATTTCTCTGATTCCTTCTACAGTTATTCATTGGAATTCTCTGTAAAATTTTTTTAAAAAGCAGTCCTGAGTAAAAATGAAGATTATTTGTCTATCTACCATTTGAGAAGCTTTTAAACTAGTCTCTCTTTTATAAGCAATTGTAGGTCTAAGTTTAAGGATTACATAGAATTTAAAACCATGGGACTGGATGAACCCCTAGGAAATTATTTACCTATAATGACGTTCATTGTGACATTATTTATAACAGCAAAATTATATACAACCTAAGTGATTAACATAGGAGATTTCTTTATACAAATTATGGTACATCCGTGTCTTAGGTTGGGTCCTCCAGAAGCAGAGCCTGGGAGGAAATTCTTGTGCAGGTATATTTTGAGGAAATGCTCTCAGGAGAAATGTGAATGGGCATAAGGCACCAGCTAGCGAAGATGTGGGTTCACTTCAAATCTTGCCATTCTTGATCCCTACAGTGTGATGGTTAGGCTCTTGTGTCAACTCAGCCAGGTAGTGGTGCCCAGTTCTCTGGTCAAGCAAGCACTGGGCTAATTGTAATACAAGGGCATTTCATGGGCTTTAGTCATCAGTGAGTTGATTGCATAGATGGCTGGTTACATCTACAATCAATTAAGGAGACTGCTCTCAGCAATGAGTGACTTCTTATCCAATCAATTGAAGGCCTTAAAAGGGAAAGTGATTTCAGCATTCAGAGACAGAATTCCCATCTCTACTCCAGACAATCTCCTGGGAACTCATCAAGGACCTTCATATGAACCCCTGTTTGGCAGCCTTCTTTGCAGAATTTGGACTTTTGCTTCACCATAGTTGCATAAGATAATTTTATAAAACCTTGTACTATTTAAAGATATCTCCTATTGATTCTCTTTCCCTCACGAACCTTGACTAATACACAGGGAGTTGTCCCACCTTGAGGCAGGAAGATTTTTCTTGCTCATTGTCTGTAGGTGATCCCAGGGCATATGAGGCAGAGAAGAGCTCTCAGGCATTCCGAGGTCAGAAGACTCTAATAGCTTGAGGGCAATTCTCTGGAAAAAGGTACTTCTGGGAGTCACTAGCAGGTGGGAGTTGGATTACGTGCACTGACCAGATAAAGTGGATCTAGGTGGGGCCAACTGTATCTCTGAAAATCCATACAAAGGAATAATGTCATTTGAAATTATGATATATATATATATGAATTATATTTATGACTTGTTTCATGATGTGTTGGTAAACATATAAAACGGTGATCCCATTTTGACTAAAATATGTATCTAGTGTTTGTAAATACATGAGAGATTAAAGACCAGGAATGATATATATATAGCTAGGTCATTAGCACTGTTTGACACTTCCTAATAAACTTAAGCATACATCTACCTTAGACCCAACAGTTTCACCCCCAGGTATATATATATGCAGAGAAATGAGTGCATATGGCCACAAAAAGACTTGCTCAAGAAAATGGATAGCAGCTTTAATCATAAGAGAGAAAAACTGGAAACAGCCCAGATGTGTATCTATAGGAAATGAATAAACTGTGGTAAATCCAGACAATGGAATAGCACTTAGCAAAAAAAAAAAAAAAAAAAGAACAAGCTACTAATATATGCAAAAACATGGATGAATCTCAAAAACATTATGTTGAGACAACAAAATGTGATGATTTGAGATTACTTTTGTGAATCCCAAAGAAAGAAAGGTTATGTTTGTAAACTAATCTATTCCTATGTGTGTACCCTTTGATTGTATTAAATTTAAAGGATTTCAGTTTACTTGAGAAAATCAATTTAGGGCTTTTGATTGGGCTTCAATAAGGGGTAGATCAGGTTGAATCCCTGTCCCCTTGGTGGGCTGATATAAATGGACACTCACTCAGGAAGATACATGGGAAGAGAGAGAGAGCTCTGTCATGTTTGATCCTGGGGCCTCGAGGGGAGACGAACCATTTGCCTGATGGTTTGCAGCTGAAGACAACAGAGCAGCTGAGCAGCTGAGAATGCCTAAAAAGAAATGCCAGAGACTGATATAGGAAGCACTGGGTGACCAAGCAGAGATCAGCAAACATTTTGCTTCAACACGTGGCAACTGATTTTAGTGAGAAAGCAAACTTAAGTTGGACTCTTTAGGGCCTTGTAACTATAAGCTTTTACCCCAGATAAATACCCTTTATAAAAGCCAACAGATTTCTGGTACTTTGCATCAGCACTCCTGTGGCAGACTAAGACACAAAATAATATGTGAAATATTTCTGAATGCATGATCTCATTTATATTCCTTATCCTCAACAGGCAAAATGAAATCTATACTGGTAAAAGTCAGAATAGCACTTACCTGTGGGATGGAGGCAAGTTGGTAAAGGTATGGATGAGAAAGGCATAGGGGAATTTTCAGAGATGATAGAAGTATTTGATATCTTGAGCTGAATAGTGGTTATAGATGGGTATCCATATATTAAATATCCTTGAGCTGTATTTTTAAGTTTCATGAATTTTACTTTATGTAAATTATATCTCAGTAAAATACTTTACCAAGAAAAAAAACTGTGGTGCTCGGAATCAGACCTGGTTTCCTATCTGGCTCCACATGGTCAGGGTAAACTGCCCTCTGTGTTTCATAGCCATCATCTCCTTAATATTACTGACTTCAAGGGCAGATGTGAAGATGAATGTCAAACTAATGGATCCCAAGCTCTTAAAACACTGCTGGGCATACCAGGGGCTCAAAACATGGTCAGTTAATATGTTAGAACTCTTGCAGCTCTGAATTTAGACTACCAAAGGGAGATGGAGCATTGAAAGTCCAACCCCTGAATGTTGACACATTGGGTCAGCAGCATGATAACTGCCAGGCTAACCTTGTCAATGGCATTAGGAAGTTAAATGTCATCTCACAGGACCTTTGGATGAGCAGAAGATGAGATAGATTGAACTGTGGAACCTCAAGGTTTCTGTCACATGTTCCAATCCCCACAATGTCCAAATGGTCCCACATTCTGAGCCTCAGTGATGTGCTATTTGTGTTTTGGAGCAAGCCAGGCTGGCCTGCAAAATACCAATGGCCTATTAAGCGTCTTAGTCCCTATGGCATATTTCTCTGCACAGATAGGGACTAAAGAGAAAAAAGGAGATATTCATCTTAAACTCTGGGCTATCACCCAACTACCTTTCTTTCAACCCTTATTTTAACTCTGGCTATCAATTACCAGTGTCAAAGATGATAAAAATCTTCAGCCATGTGGGGAGGCACAAACAGCACTCATTTAGTTGGAAAAATCATGACAAACTTAATTGCAATCCTTTCTCCATATGGTTCAATGAGACTATCTCACTACCTTCCTGCAGATCCCAATCACTTTACCATGTTGTCATTATCAGAAGCATCTCTGTAAAATCATCCCAGAATTACTTAAGTTATTCCTGAAAAGCATGCTCGTCAGCATATGGATAAAGATACAAACGTAAAGTGAAAATGTCTTGCTGGAGTGATCTGGTTTCTCTCTTGAAATTTCCAGTGGTATGGATTGACTTCATTTGCTTTTCATTTTTCTGAAATGAGATCATTTCTTTCCAAGACGTGAGTGAAATATGATAGTAACAGGCCACTGCTGTGGCCTTGGTGATGGCGGTTGTACGTTATTCCTGAGTTGAAGTAGGATGACTGCTAGGTCATTCTTGAAGCAAGCCGTTCATGGATATTGGTTCTAATGTTACTAGATGGAGGTAGGGAGTGGAAAGGAGTTGAGAGCCTATCTCAATAGGCTACAGCTGGTGAGTCTGCCCACCACTGACTAACTGCATGAGATCCCCCCAGTGAAAACTTCCTAAAGGAGCCCAATCAACCATCAGCACTGTGACAGATACTCCTAATAAATGACTGCTGTTGTTGTATGCTGTAGTTTGGGATTGTTTGTCATATAGCAAAAGATAATTGAGATAGGCAATAGCTGCTCCAATGACTCATTCTCAGTTTTACTTGTATCTTCTTAATGGATGAGCCTTTAATATTAACTTGGATTATTTAATAAATTCTAAACTGTCTCTTTACCTATGGAAGAACCCGCTTTGACCTAAATTTTATTTTGGCTTACAATCAGTTAGATATATAGAGAGATCTTTGGGAAAAAATCTTTTTCTGGGAGAATTCAAATTAAGGCAATGATTTTTAAAAAAATTGTGATAACACATACACCACACAAAATTTCTTGTTTTACCATGTCCATGTGTGCAACTCAGTGATATTAATTACTTTCACAATTTTCTGCTACCATTATCACCATCCATTACCTAAACCTTTTCATCACACCCTTTTCATCTTGCTTATTAAGCAAGAACTCCCCACTGCCCACCCCCACCCCAGTCTCTGATAACAAGTAATCTTTCCGTCTCTATGTATTTGCTTATTCTAGGTATTTTGTATAAGTGAAATCAATATTTGCCTTTTAGAGACAAATGATCTTTTAAAGGTCAACTATACTGACATCTAGAAGGAAGTCACTCCCTGAAAATATATTTTCAATGTTTCACAACTCTTATAATAAGATATTTCCAAAGAACAAAAGGACAAAAAGAAATATTGTCCCATGGTACCTTTAAAGTAAAATGACATCATAGGACTGTACTAGATAATTTAAGTGAAAAAGTGTGTTTAATTTTTGAATGTTATTCATTAAATGTTAATCTCTGTCTTCCCTGTTTAAATAAATAGAACTTCCCTTCTATTTTGCTGATCAAATTTTATAGAGCTCCATTTATCCCTTATTCACTTATTCTATATAGACATGATAAAATTCATTTCTTGAGATTGAAAATGCTTCCAAATACCACATCATTTTCCTATTCTAACTTTCCTAGCGTAACCTAGCACAGATTGTTAATTAAGTTCCATATATAATTTTTATATTTCTTTTTATTGATAAAGCCATGTAACTTTAATTTGACCAAATATTAGACAGAAATGAAGCAGTAATTTCTCTTTAATAATATTACATCACAAGTATTTTTGTGAATTTTATGTTATTTGCAGGCAGAAGTCATTCTGTGACATGCAGAGGTTTTTACAATGATTGTATTTGAAAATAAGCCCATCAAATGTAAGTTCAGTATAGTGTTTGGTTTTCTAGAAACCACTATGGGAGATCCCTGCTCATCCTCTGATCTTCTATCTCCTGACCATGTGTAAAGAATTTTAAAAATGGTATATTAGTAAGTTTTTGCCACAATAATGCTGCGTACATAGCCACTGTAAAATTCTGATATATGATAGTAAGCATCTACTTTTCACTCATGTATCTGAAGATCAGCTGTGGTGACTCTGCTCCATATGCCTCATCCATTCAGGCTGTACGTTCTTCTTATGAGAATGGTAGAAGAAAAAGAAGCCTGGCAGTGCAAACATGTTTTACTAATGCTCACTAGCATTCCAACATGCCACTGACCAAAACAAGTCAAGGAGTAAGGAAGTGATGGTAGTGGTGTAAAAGTATAATTCCCTTAGAAGGGAGCGAAGCATTGGGACCAATAATTCAACCCATTGTAAATAGGAAGTGAGGACCGTGCATCTTGTATCTGGCCCTCCAGAGTACACTTCTAGAGTCAAATACTGAAGTCCAACCAGATCAGTTCCCCAGCCCTTACCCTACTTTTCCTTCAAGTCTCATTCCAAGTTCAAGATCCAAACTTCCTCCTTTTGCAGACTTGTGCCCATGATGTAACAACAGACTGTTTGTCATGCCAATATCCTTACAGATATTCTAAAGAAATGACTCAATAGACCCAATATGAATTTGCCTCAGGACAACACAAAGGATATACAGAGGAAGTGTCAAAAAAGGTATCATTTAGGAATAACAAAAACTATACTATTGGCTACAATTTATTGAATACTGAGCACATTATGGAATTGTTTCATAAAGATGTGAGCTATTCATATGTAATTACCCTAAGACATGAATTATTCACCTAATGTCCTAATTGAATATAATGTATGTTATTGTTTTGGGCTACCTAATAGCTATTTCTCCTTTTTTTCTGATAAAAGCAGAATTAATGAAACTATTAAGATAAGAATATTTGCCCTTCCAGCCTAAGACTTTTTGTTTCCTAGGGCTTTAAATTTGTAGTAGAGAGATAGAGAGAGGAGAAAAATATGGAGTTAAGCCATTCAAATTGTACCTGGAACATAGAAACCTTTTTTTTTTATTAGATTTCCATGCAGATCTTCTTGTTTCACTTAAAAATGGCATCTATTACCCATCATCCTTCCCCCATGCTTCACTTCCCTGAATTCAAAAAACTTTAACTTGAGATAATCAGGAGCCTAGATTATTCTTTAGTAAATATCGATTGATCAAAATTATTATTAGGGGACTTACATTAAACTTAGGGCCATATATTTATAAAGTGCATACCATATGTAAAGAAAGTTGGCTCAGAAGAAAAATGTGATTTGAAGTTCCCTTGCCCTGGGATGGAAACCTATGTGGAATGATGATTTGACATGAATTTCTTATTTCAGAGAAAGTAGAAGGGTTCATCTAAAACCACCCAGGTATCATCAGTTACTAAAACAACTTGAGCTTATTTAGAAATAAGTTCTATATTTAAGGGAATATGTCTTTTATCTGCAAACAAAAATTCAGATGCAACATTAAGAGAAGAAATAAACTTTCAACCCCAAAAATAAAGGAAAGAATTTGTTTAAACTATTTTGGAGCATTAATAACAATTTTCAAACATCTATTTGGGGGTGGGGGTCAGATTCTGTTTACAGCCACTATGTCCATCACAGAAAATGAAAAATATTCGTTTTAACAATCCATAATTTTTAGGGGTTGGGACTCTTTCTCCTGGAGGTAATAGTAAAACCCAATCCAAACTGCTTAAGCAGGGAAGCAGATATGGCTTAACTGATAGAGTGTCTGCCTACCATATAGGAAGTCCAGAGTTCAAACCCAGGGCCTCCTGGCCCGTGTGGTGAGCTAGCCCACATGCAGTGCTGCTGCGCACAAGGAGTGCTGTACCATGCAGGGGTGTCCCCCACATAGGGGAGCCCCACGTGCAAGGAGTATGTCCTGCAAGGAGAACCGCTTGGCCTGAAAAAAGCACAGCCTGCCCAGGAGTGGTGCCACACACATGGAGAGCTGACACAGCAAGATGACACAACAAAAAGAGACACAGATTCCTGGTGCCACTGAGAATGCAAGCAGATACAGAAGAATGCATAGTGAATGGACAGAGAGAGCAGACCACGGTGGGGAGGGGGGGAGGGGAGAGAAATAAAATAAATACTCAAAAAAAAAAAACTGCTTAAGCAAAGAGAGTATCCATTGGCTTATATAACTGAAAAGAGCAAGGATTGTACTAGCTGTAGATGCCACTTGATCAGAGGTCATATGATGCCACCAGCACCAGGTTTCATACTCTCCATCTCTGACTTTCTCTCCACTGCATGGCTCTGTTCTCAGGCTGCCTCCCTAGGGCTACAGCACAGCCCACCCTCTAGTTTCAAATCTCCTTGGAAACGAAAGGCTCTGTATCCCTGATGACTGAAACCAAAACTTCAGAACTGAGTTGCATTGGCTCTGAATGGACCTATGCCTGAACACCTCACTGTCGGCAGGGAAATGCAGTGTGCTGATTGACTAGGGGTGGGCATGGAGCCCACCTCTCAGACCACAAGGATGAAAGTAGCATAGAGCTTGGTGCCCTACCAGGAACTAGGGGCTGATGCCTGAAGGTGCTGGAATGGGGGTGGGAGAAAACACAAATGTCTACTGTTATACTACTATTGCTGGAGGTTAAATAATCATTAACATTTTGTTTTATATATATATATATGTAAGAAACTAGAGCACTTAAAATGAATTTGTCTTCCCTTTTGCTTTAAAATGTATAGCAAGCATTTTTCAGTGAGAAGAAAGTATCTTTGATTTGACAGTGAGCCCATAGTCCAAAAATCATAATTAGTAGAGCTAAGTTAAAATTTCAACATCAAGCTCAGAAACATGTGAACTACTTAGAAAAAAATTTTTAAAAATCTAAGTTCATGAATTTAGCATCTGAAAGTGAAAGCTACTAATCTGTCTCTCAAATACTTTGTATATAATATCTGAGCAAATCCTTCATGACTCTAATTTTTAACAAGTTTTTCTTAATTCATTCAAGAGATAAGAATAATGAAAACTATCTAAAGTCATGTTCCAGAGAGGACCAGGATCAAAAGACAGACTAGGCATGAAGAATTGTCTTTATTAATTTTAAATAACTGATAAATTGAAATTTTCCTCAGTCAAAAACAATTTGGGTATAATAATATATTGCTCAAGGACTGTGGTAATTGATATTAAATATAGCAGGGACAAAATTGGTTAGAGAGGTCAGATATAAATTAAAATGACAAATTTTTTTGTAACAGTTTGCTTTTATGAATTCCAAAAAAAGATAATTGATTATGTTTGTAAACTGGTCAGTTCCTCTGGTGTGATGATTCTTTGATTATATTAGATTCAGCTGAGACATCTGATTAAATTATGTCACGATTAGGGCTCTGATCCAACCATGTCATTAGAGTACGATTCAGCATCGAGTCCCAAACTCCTTGAGGATAAAACAGATGCTCATATGGAAGTAAATACACAGAGAAGAACACAGAGGAAGAGAGACAGCTCATTAGACATGGCAGAGGCTCTGTGAAGAGAGATGAGACTGACAGTTTACAGCTGAACTTGTGAAGAGAAAGAGCAGCTGAGCCTGGAAAGAAATGAGCCCTGGGAAGAGAGACCAGTCCTATGCCAGCCTACAGAAAAATTCAGAAGAAGCTGGAACCACAGAGCCTTAAGAGGAAAGAGGAAGGCTGAACTCTCACAGAGATCGCCTGCCATCTTGCTCCAACACATGGCCAATGATTTGGGGTAAGAAAGTACCTCTTATGGTACCTTGAGTTGGACTCTTTAGGACCTTGTGACTGTAAGCTTCTACCCGAAATAAATACCCTTTATAAAAGCCAACAGAGGTCTGGTACCTTGCATAAGCACCCCTGTGGCTAACTAATACAGTTGTGAATATATTTACATCTGGTTAAGATTTATTAAAAAGAAAGCAACCAGCATCAGAGAAAGTTTCTACCAATTCTACTAATTACATATTTAATCTCTCCTTTAACTCTACAACTGCCACACTGCTTTTATTACTTTGAAGATCTCATTAATTTTCCTACCTCCCCTTCATGTTAATTGAATTTTGTGATCTTATAACCCCAAGCATGTGGCACTCACAGTACATTATGGTGTATGTGGCACTCACATACATCAGAGACAACGTCTTTGACCAAAGTACAACAAGAGCTATCATCTACCACAGTGAAGGTCAGTTCTAAACTGTTTCTCCTTGGGAACATGAGTATGTTTATTGTTGTTATTACTCAATATTCATGTGACACTTGAGCTGGTTAAAAAGCCTCCAAATAATTTTTACATCCAATCTCTCTCGGTGACATCCCTAGATGGAATGACTTTGTTATTTCCATTTCACATATGGAGGGCCTAAATCAGCATCAATGATGTCAGTGTCAGGTTGTAGAGAGTCTTGACTCTAACACAAGAAATGGGGATTGTAGCCCCAACCAAGAAATAGAAAACCATTGTGGATTTTGAGGAGAGTAAGTTGGTTTTAGCAGGAAAGTTTTTTCTTTTAGAAAGATGACTTTGGCAGAGTGTCAGAGTGGATTGGTGTGCAGAAAGGGGGAAAGGCAGAAAAAACAGCTAGTGCATATTGCAATAATTCAGGCATGAGATGACAAAGGACAGAACAAGGATTTAGCAGTTGCATATGTAGACATAAAGCAAAATGGTAAAGAGACAATGTCTGAAAGCATCAGTGTAAAGAAAGGCTTTTCCCTCTTCTCCTTTCCCAGTGAGTCAGGGCAAGAGTCAAGAGGCACAACTGTAATAGTCAAAGCAGTAGTTTCACCACAAATGTCAGGTTTCAGTTACAGGGGAGGGACCATAGGTAGTAGAGACTAGTGTTACATTGAAGGATGAACACATTCTTTTAACAGGCGGAGCAGAACATAAAGGTCAAGGTCTGGAGCTAGAAATACCTATTTGGTGGTCAGACCCACTTTCCAAAATGGTAGTACTTCTGCTTAGTTGGATTGTAGAGAAGGTGATGACAGCCAACAAATGGGGATTCTAGACAAGCATCTGACCTATCGGGAAGGTCTAAGGAACTAAAAGAGTGTTGTCAAAATTGGACAGACCCAAAAAAGTTAATGCAGGAGCCAGCAGCATATGCAGATCCAGGCAGCAGTCAGCACTGGCAGGTCTAATGCAATGGGTTGGCAGAGACAAGGCTCGACAGGTTCTATGGGCCCAGAAAACTAGGCAAGTATTTGATACTGGGCCTCCAAAGTAGGGGAACATAGCACAGGGTTATTGGAACTAGAGGACAAATGAGAAGTTGATTGATACCCAATTACTAAAAGTAAGGCCCGAAGTCAGAGTAAGGTTGCCTTAATGCTGAATCACTTCCATATTGAAGAAAAAAGGACAAATTTGGTCAGACAGCCCAGAGCCAGTGGCCAGGTGGTCCTTCCTAGGGATAGAGGAGGGATATAAATGTAAAGAGATACTGGGGTGCTATTCGAAGTATTGGAGGGAAGACTTGAAATAAAGAGCAGTTTGTTCAAAGCAGAATTGTGCCTCTAAAGGCACAATGCAAAGAACTAGATTTGGCAGACTGCCTAGGGTCTAATTTGTGAAGAAAATGCCTTTCCCAATAGATGAGCAAAAAATATTTCCTCTTTCTCCTTATTCTATGACATTATAACAAGTAATAAATAACAATAATGAAAAGAAAGCAAGAAAAAAATAGACCCTCTAAGCAAGAGAATTAAGGATCTGCATTCATGACATCATCATCGTCATCCTATCATCATTATTGGTGTTATAGTATTATTGGCATTGTATTAGTCAGGGTTTGCTAGGGAAACAGAGCCAATAGGAGATATATAAAAATATGAGATTTTATAAAATTGTGTCTTGTGACTGTGTGGGTGCACAAGTCCAAATTCTGTAGAGCAGGCTGCAAGCTGGGAACTTGGATGAAGGTCCTCAGTGTATTCCCCAAGAGAAGCTGGCTGACTGAAGTAGAGATGAAAATTCTCTCTTCTGACTGCTGGAATCTTCAGATCTCCTTTTGAGACTTGCAACTGATTTGCTGAGACACCTCTCATTGCTGAAGGCAATCTCCTCAGTTGATAGTAGATTTAATTAATCATAGATGCAATCAATTTACTAATGATTTAAGCCTACAAAACATCCTCAAAGTGACAATTGGGCCAATGCTTGCTTGACCAAATTACCAGGCACCATTAACTGGCCAAGTTGACACACAAGCTTAACCAACACAAGTATCATATTACTTTTACTTATCACCAAGATCACCCCATTTTTTAATTATGCCATTCTTCTGTATAATTAGTTTCCTTCTTTTTTTTTTAAATATTTATTTTTTATTTATTTCTCTTCCCTTCCCCCTGCCTCCACAGAATGTGTCCATTCACTGTGTGTTCTGTGTCCACTTGTGTTCTTGTCAGCAGCACCAGGAATCTGTGTCTTTTTTTGTTGTGTCATCTTGCTGCATCAGCTCTCCATGTGTGCAGTGCCACTCCTGGGCAGGCTGCACTTTTTTCATGTGGGGTGGCTCTCCTTACAGGGGCACACTCCTTGTGTGTGTGGCTCCCCTACATGGGGGACATCCCTGTATAGCATGGTACTCCTTGTGTGCATCAGCACTGTGCATGGGCCAGCTCACCACACAGGTCAAGAGGCCCTGTGTTTGAACCCTGGACCTCCCATGTGGTAGGCAGATGCTCTATCCGTTGAGCCAAATCCGCTTCCCTAGTTTCCTTCTTGAAAAGATTTGTTAATATTTTTCCGTTCTAATCTGGACTAATGATCTTCAGGCTTGCTGTATAGTAGCTGTTATACTGCGTTTCCTTTTATCAAACTTCTGGGTTACACCCAATATTTGGGATCACTTGTCTTTTTTCTTCTTTTATATATTTTTTCTTTTTTCCTGGGAAATATAGTCTGGTACTCTTCTTAGAAGAGATATGTCGGTAGTAAAATATTTTTAAAGCAGTTTTATTGAGATATATTCACATACCATACAATTTCATCCAAAGTGTATTTACAATCAATGGCTCTCAGTATAATCACAGAGTTGTGCATTCATCCCCACAATTAATTTCAGAACATTTTCACTGCTTCCAAAAAGAAAAATCCCATACACCTTAAACCGCACTATTACTGAGTAGTGAAATTTTTGAAGTATTATAAATCTTAAAATATTTTCATTTTGCCCACATCCTTGATAGATAATTAGACTCAGAATAAAATATATTATTAAAGTAATTTTCCCTTCAAATTTTTGTGGCATCATTACTTGTTGTTCTAGTCTTCCAGAGTCACTGGTGATAAAAGGGTCTCACTTTGAACATATTGTTCCACTCTCTTTAGAATCTAGTGATATTGATGACAAATTTGATGCTAGTATAATTCTCGTACATTTGTAAACACTCTGTCTTTTGGTCCCAAATCCTTTCAGATGCTCACTTTATCCTTAATGTGGAACTGATTGTGGGTCATTTTGTATGATACCATTTATTCTTGTTGATGCTCAGTGAGTCCTTTCAATCTTTCTTCAGCCCTAGGACTACTTCCTTTTACCATTTCTTTGACTATTCCCTATGTTTTAGTTTCCTTGGCTGCTCAAGCAAATATCATGAAATGGGTCGACTTTAACAATGGAAATTTACTAGCTTACAGGTTTGAGGCTAAAAGAAAGTACAAATCAAGGCCGTCATCCAGGTGATACTTTCTCCCTGGAGACTGTGGTGTTCTGGGGCTGGCTACAGTGATCCTTGGTCCTGAGCTTGTCATGGGGCGAGGCACATGGTGGCGTCTTCTGGCCTCTCCTGCTCTTCCTGGTTCCACTGATGTTCCACTTCTGGCTGCTCCATCTGTGGCTTTCCTTTCTCTCTCTGAATTTCACTCTGCTTATAAAGGACTCCAGTAATACATTAGGCCACACCCTGGCTGAGGTGGCCTACATCTTAACTGAAGTAACCTTGTCAGAAGGTCACAGGAATGGATTAACTTTAGGAACATGTTTCTCTGGGGGACATATGGTTTCAAACCACCACACCCTACTTTTTCTTTTCTCTATTTCTCAAGACTTCTGACTAAGTGGATTATTTAGAATCAACCTTTTTTCCTCTCTTTTCTCTCTCAGTCATTTTGCTCTAAAATCTAAGACATTTCCTTGATGTTACAGATTTTCTGTTAATTTTTAATGTACCAATTCCTATCTTTTTTAACTTTTTTTTTAAGAAATAATTTCAAATTTATAGAAAAATTGGGCATACAATATAAAAAACACCTGTATATCCTTCACCCAGATTCTCCAATTGCTATCATTTGTTCCACGTGCTTTATCATTTACTCATGTGGGCACACAGTTTCTGTGTGTATGTGTGTATGTGTATACTCATACACATTTTTTCTGAACTATTGTAGAGTAAATTTCTTGCACCACACCCCTTTACACTTAAGTATTTCTCTCTGTATTTCCTATAAGGACATTCTCTTATGTAACCATGGGACAGTTACCAACTTTAGAAAATTTACCATTGATACACTTGTATTTAACCTAATACCCCTATTTATATATAATCTGATGCTTGACCTAATTAATGACCTGTGTGGCATTTTTTCACTGGAGTCTAAGATTATGCATTGCATTTATTTCTCATGTCTCTTCAGTCTCCTCTAATATGGATGGTTCCTTGTCCCTCATTTGTTCTTTTTTTTTTTAAATTTATTTCTCTCCCCTTCCCCCTGCCCCCCGCCCCGAGTTGTCTGTTCTCTGTGTCCATTCACTGTGTGTTCTTCTGTGTCCACTTCTATTCTTGTCAGTGGCACCGGGAATCTGTGTCTCTTTTTGTTGTGTCGTCTTGCTGCATCAGTTCTCCTTGTGTGCGGCACCAGTCCTGGGCAGGTTGGACTTCCTTTCACGCTGGGCGGCTCTCCTTACGGGGTGCACTTGAGCATGGGGCTCCCCTATGTGGGGGACACCGCTGTGTGGCACGGCGCTCCTTGCACGCATCAGAGCTGCGCGTGGGCCAGCTCCACACGGGTCAAGGAGGTCCTGGGTTTGACCCGTGCACTCCCATGTGGTAGGTGGGCATTCTATCCATTGAGCCATGTCTGCTTCCCTCATTTGTTCTTGATGACATTGATGCTTTTGAAGAATATGGCCTCTCCCTCTACATTTTAAAATTATTATTACAGTGTTACTCATTTTGGGTTTGTCTGACATTCCCTCGTGATTGAAGTAAGGTCATGAATTTGCAGTTGAAATACTAAGTGAATGATGCAATGATGCTGTGTCCTTCTCAGGGTATCATATGCAGAGGCATGCAATATCCATTTGCCCCTAATGGTGATTTTACTTTGATGACCCAGTAAAGACGTTGTCTGATTTCTTTACTGTATAGTTACTCTTTCTCTCTTTCAACTAATAATCTGCGAGGAGATACTTCAAGACCCTGAAAATATCCTCCTCCTCATTCATATTACCCCTATCTAGTTTTAGCATCCAAACTTTACCGTTATGGTTGCAAATTGATAATTTTTCTGCTCCAGTATTTCCACCACATTTATCAATTGGCAACCATCATTATAAGCAACGGTCCTCCTCCCTACTCCTTTTACTTATCTATTATCAGAAGAGACACATAGATTCCTATTTGTTCAATCTGTAATTCATTACTGTGATTAATTATTTTAATGGTCAAGCTTTCCCTATTTAGTCAGCTGGAGTACCTTTATGTTGGCTCTTGTGTCCTTTTAACATGTCTCCTTTATTGTAAAAAATACTTGCTTATTCCTGTCATAACAAGATTCTCTAAGCTCATCTTGTACCTACCCTACCCAACTCTGGGTGCAACCATTTCTCCTGGAAACCCTGCTGGTTTAGTAGAATGGTATTAGAGATCAAGATTTGAGTGCTAGAGATACTTGTTGCTACTGGAATGTTTTTGCTTCTAGGCCATTCAGCAGATAAAGCTGGAACACACACAAACACACACATACACACACTCCACATATACTACCCACACTATGAGCATTAGTTTTTCTCATGTAGATAAGCTGACACTATCAGCAGTCACTGCTCCTGTTTTATCCTTGAGATAATCACCACAGTACATTGTACAGATGATGGTTAGGGTTGGGGATAGGAGCCCAAGTTCAGTGCTAATCCAGAGGCAGCACTTCTCTAGGTAACACTTTAATCAATCACCTTCTTAGTCTCATGTAACCTCTGTTCTCACCAGCTCTGTGGGCTTTCCATGGCTGTCACCAGCTTCGACCTCCACGGAAGACTTTTTTGATGATCCTTTGGAATTTAGCTCCTGCTCTAGACTATCTGGCAATATTATCCTTTTGGCTTTCTATTTTCAAGGAACTGGTTGAAACCTCTGATTTTCCATTGTTCCTTCCTCTCATATCAGGGCTAGCATGAATTAATTATCTTTTGGATTTCCTTGTAGTCATTTCAGTGAAATTAGTGGAAGGAGGAGAGGTTATTGTGAATGCTTGGTCAGACGAGCTTATAGAATTGCCTTTATCAGAGCATGGGAAGCACCATGATCTCTATATGGTGTGCGGTGAGACTGAGCTGCTTATTGCAGCTTATTGAGCAGGAGAGTCTGCATCCTGCGTAGGAACTGTGGCTCAAAGGAATGCTGGTGTCCATTCTACTGCAGTCCGGAGGCATATGTTTTTTTTTAAAGATTTATTTATTTATTTCAACCCACCCCGGTTGTCTTTTCTCTGTGTCTGTTTGCTGCATCTTCTTCTTTGTCCACTTTGTTGTAGTCAGCGGCACGGGAATCTGTGTTTCTTTTTGTTGCGTCGTCTTGTTGTGTCAGCTCTCCGTGTGGGTGGCGCCATTCCTGGGCAGGCTGCACTTTCTTTCGCGCTGGGCGGCTCTCCTTACGGGGCCCACTCCTTGCGCGTGGGGCTCCTCTATGCGGGGACACCTCTGCATTCCAGGGCACTCCTTGTGTGCATCAGCACTGTGCATGGACCAGCTGCACACAGGTCAAGGAGGCCCAGGGTTTGAACCGCGGACCTCCCATGTGGTAGACGGACGCCCTAACCACTGGGCCAAGTCCGCAGCCCAGAGGCATGTGTTATTGAAGGAAGAACTAATGGAGTAAGGAAAGTTCTGGGTTAGTTGTCCTGGTCAGTCAGAGATTCTCCATGGAATATTTTGCCTTCCAGAAAGCTCATTCCTATGTATATCACTGACACTCAATTTTACCACCTCAGAAAATAAAGGGGGTTATAGTACCATAAGTTGATACCAGGAATTCTGTTTCCCAACTCTCCTACTTTCTGTTGCCTCTGCCCACTGAGAACATCTGAACACTCTGGTTGTCTTACTTTGCTTACTATGCTTGATCATTTCAGGTATGAAGTAGAGTCTCCTGTACTGAATCAGCCTCAGGATTCAGCTACCAGGAACAGACCAGGCTGCTTTCTCTATTTATAGGTTATTCCTGCACATTGCCATTTTTTGACAGTTGCAAATATATTTCATTTTAAACATCTTTATTAGATTAAGGAGAAGGTGGAATACTTCTCAAAGAGCACTCATGGTAATGGTATTCTACTCTTTGTATTGAACTTTAAGGATTTCATGTAGAATTACCTCCATTTTTCAGCATTAGCTGTGAAAACTGAAATCCTAGAAAATGAAATCTTTTTTCTTAACAAGCACAGGAAGAGAAGGAATCTTAACATTTGATAATGACCAAAACTTATTTTAATTGTCAAATTGCTCTGTATTCATTGTACAAGAAGAATTACTCCTCAAGATCTCCTGCAATTTTTGTCACTTCTCTATTTTGGATTTCCTGAGGCCCTCCATTATTTAAATTGCTGTATGAAGTTTCTTACTGTTCATTTCATGATTTTCTTGTTTATTCTTGAAGCTAGCCTTCTGCTGCATTGTAGATTTCTCATTAATGATCAGACCTAAAAAGTTTGCTGTGGGGAATTTCAAGCTCTTAAAGTTTTTTTTTTTTTATAAGATTTATTTTTTAAATTTATTTCTCCCCCTCCCCCCTCCCCCTCCCTTCCCTTCCCCCCAGTTGTCTGCTCTGTGTCAATTTGCCATGTGTTCTTCTGTGTCTGCTTCCATTCATGTCAGCGGCACGGGAATCTGTGTCTCTCTTTGTTGCATCATCTTGCTGCATCAGCTCTCCGTGTGTGTGGTGCCTCTCCTGGGCAGCCTGGACTTTCTTTCACGCTGGGCAGCTCTCCTTATGGGGTGCACTCCTTGCATGTGGGGCTCCCCTATGCAGGGAACACCCCTGAGTGGCACGGCACTCCTTGCACTCATCAGCACTGCGCGTGGGCCAGCTCCACATGGGTCAAGGAGGCCCAGGGTTTGAACCTTGGACCTCCCATGTGGTAGGTGGACACCCTATCCATTGAGCCAAGTTCACTTCCTAAAGATTCTTAAACTTTAAGAAGGTTTTCCTTCCATAGAATCTGATTCACAAGCTCCTTCCTCAATGTTTTTTTTAAAAATAAATCCAAAATGTATTCATATATTAACTCAAATTCAAAATAATAGAAAATAAGACTTGTCACTGTCATAACTATAGTCTTAAAAATATGCTAAGAAGTGAGTCTCAAGCATGGGTTTCTAAGGCCATCTAAAATTCTGTTTTGTCATCTCTCTGTCTTTCTCACATACCTATTCACCTGCCAATTAATATGTTTTAGAGATGAGTGTCAAAAAGACTGAAAGAACAGATATGGAAATATTCAAAGTTGGTGGGAGCTTATAAAACTCCAGTGAAGTCCTTTACTGAAATTGAGTTAAAAGAAACAAGCAAACAAACAAAAACAAAACTGTAAAGTGTATTCAGCATTTTCATTTGCAAAGTCTTATCATTATATCTATAAAAGTAAAATGAAAAATTAAAAATGTAATAGCCTTCTGGATCCAAACAATGAAGATTTTATAAAGACTGCTTTATGAGTCTAGAAGTTACTAAGAAGTTCTTGCAAATCCAGTCCACCCACTTTTACTCAGTTGTATAGATGAGTGGATAAGAAAGTGGGTTTTGTAGTCAGAGAGACCAGGGCTCAACTGTACCTCTACTCCTTATTATTTACATGACTTGGGCATATTACTTAATAGTTCCATGCTTTATTTTTCTCAGATGTAAAATGGGGGCAGTAATAATAATAGTACCTACTTGTGGACTTGTTAACAAAAGTTCACTTAGATCATGTATGCAAAATGCTTAGCAGAGCCTGACACATAATAAGTAGAGAGGAATACTAGCAAATAGAAATACTGTTTGAAGATAACTTGTAAAAGTGCTACTCTTGTTTATTTGCTATTGCAATACTTTATATTTGAATGGAATTTGTGCCTTTTTATAATGTGACTTCTAAAAAATCTTAATAAAGTATATTTTTAGAACCATTTTAAAGATTGCATAAGCCTTTTGGGAATGTGTGGAGGGAGAAAAAGTTCACAGAGGTCGCAGCAAAGCAGAAGCTTGAAAGGAGGGACGGACGTGCCTCTCTCCCTGCTGACCACCACCCCGAGGCCTGGAGCCTCAGGGCACAAGGGGTCTGGGCCAAAGCCTTGGACCTCCGTAGGGAAGGGAGCTGAGTCAAAGGCCGTCTCACGCAAAGTGAGAACCCTGGAGGAAACATGCTCCCAGAAGCAGAGCAAACCAGGAAACAAATCTTTCTACGGAAGCAGTCAGCAGGGAAGTTTTCGCTCTTGGTCTTGGCTCTAGGTAGAGGTTATAAAAAAAGGGTCTTCCCTGAGAATTCATGATCCTTGGCCAGACCACTTGTGGGCTATGTCCTGAATTACAGTCTTTTCATGACTCTTACAACCGCAAACCAACAATTGTAGTTTAAAGTATATGCAAGCCTGGTAGAAGCTTCTAGCAAGCCTGGTAGAAGCAAACATAAATACTTCCCTAAAGGAACACAGGCTCATCCTCAGATTTAGAGTATTCTCGGAAACACATCCAATAAATATGAGTTCACAACAAAAAAATAATAAAACACACAAGAAATAAGGCACCATGCATAAGAGTCAGGAAAAATAACCAACAACAGAAACAGACCTGTAATAAAGATGAGACACTAGAAATTATAGGTACAGAATACAGGATGATGTCAAATATGTTTAAAGAAGAAAAATGCTACTAAACAGGATCAAGAGACTACAAAAATAAACAGATACATTTAAAAAAGAACCTAAGAGAGGTTCTAGAAATGAATGATATAATAACTGGAATTTTAGGACAGTCTAGAATGGTTAAACAGTACAGGGGGAAAAATTAGTAAACTTGAAGCTAACTGGATAAAATGACCTAGAATGCAGAGCAAGCAAAGAACAAAGAGATGGAAAATATGAAAGGTAGATTAATAGGAAATCAGAATTGAAGACCTTGTGAGAAGATATAACATTTATCTAATTAGGACTCCAATTGAGAAAAAGGAATTTTAGAGAGGCAATATTCAAAGAAGTAAGAGCTGAGATGTTTCCCAGAACTGGTAAACAATAACAAATTTCAGGTGCATGTATCTTAAGTCTTAGCAAGATAAATAAATAGAAATCTGCATATGAACATGCAGTAGTGAAACTGAAAAATTCTTAAAAGCAGCTGGAAAGAGAAGATAAATTACCTAAAAGGAATCATAATGAGCTGACTTCTCCACATCGACAACAGGAGCCAGAGGTAGTGGAAATAAATCGACAAAAGTGCAGAGGGAAAATAACCATCGACCACGAATTATAAGCTCAAAGACACTATCTTTCTAGAGTGAGGGCGATGTCAAGCATTTTCAGATAAACAAATCCTTCGAGTTTACTGCCAAATTTTCAATTTTTCCAGTTTCCTTTGATCTCTGGCTACAACCTTTCAGACTAATGTTTCTAAAATCTTCTCCCTCTCGCCTGACTGGGTGTCACCAAGAACTAACACCTGCCTGTCCAGATCCTTCTGGGACTGTGGGATGCCTCACCGCTGGCCCCAGCGTCTGAAGAAGCCCTGCAAGCCAGAGCCCTAGACTTGTGTTCTGGGCTCACAGCTTGTGAAGCAGTGTGACCTAACGTCAAGTAATGACAGCTGTCTCTGGAAAGCTCGTGTCTTTCCTTAGGGAAACAGAGTGTAAATTAAAGTCCTAAAGTAAAGTGGCACATTGTTCCAGAATGAGACTGAGGAAACTATAGAACAAAACCTGAAAGGAGATAGAAAGCTGCGGAACATTAAAGGGAATTTTACTTGTCCAAAGCTGGCTAGGGGTTGTTGGCTGAATGGATTTCCTATGGCTGTTGAATTACCACCAACGGACTGGCATAAAACAGCACAAATTTATTATCTTATGGGTCAGGAGTTCAGGAGTTCAAAAGGGGTTTCACTAGGCTAAAGACAAGAAATTGGCAGGGCTGCATTTCTTCTGGAGGCTTTAGAGGAGATTCAGCTCCTTGCCTTTTCCAGGTTCTAGGGCCACCTGCATCCCTTGGTTTATGACCTCCTTCCATCTTCAAAGACAGCAACAACCAGTCAAGATTTCTCCTGCTTCTCCACTTTCATACTGATTCTTCTGCCTCCCTCTTCCACATATAAAGGGCTCTTGTCCTTTAAATCAGCCCCCCCCCCCCGCAGAGTCCAGGATAATCTTGTTATTTTAAGGTCAGCTGATTAGCAACTTTAATTCCACCTGCAACTTTCCTTCCCTGTGCCTTGTAAAGTAACATATTCACAGGTTCTGGGGATGAGGAAGTAGACATCTTTGGGAGACCATTGTTTCACCTACCACAGTGGGTTTCTTTATAAGATTTTCAAAGGAAATTTAGTATCAAATGTTAACCTGATACAAAAATAGAGTGTGATCTTCTCTCCATTAAAATGACTTAATTTGCTTGGATTATTTGTCTGCTCTTATTAAGAGGTTGTAAAAGGTTATTCTTTACCTTCTGGGTAATCTGCCCAGATAAAAAAGATTTTGTGTTTTACTGGAGTAACTTTCTTTGAGTTATGTTAACTTTATCATGTCCTTGATGACTTAAGTAAACAAAGTTTTCTTCTTAGGAAAGAACTAAGTTTCTTTATAATCATTTTACCTCCTTATGTTTACTTTTAAAATATTTTTTTGTCACTTTGTTAAATAGGTCACCGAGCATTATTTCTCAGTAACCAATGATCCTTAATCAAGTGTTCAAACTTCCTGAGGTATATTTTGCTATTGTGCCTTCCCCAAAGTAAATCCTAAATATCTTTTACATCTAAAACTGTCTTTGAGATTTCCCAGAGGACCTCTGGAAAAATCACAAAGGTTTGTTCTTCCATCTTGTGAAAAAGACAAGTGCCAGAAACAATAATTAGGTTTCATATGTTGCTGCTGCTGAGTTATCAAATCAGCAGTGGTACTTAGTCTTTCTTAATTAAATTTGTGGAAACATATCATGGACAGCAAGGAAATTAACCAATCTCTAAGAAATTCCCATATAACATAAAATTGCTGAAATATTTATATTAACAGCATTTTACAAAAGCAAATTTGAAAATGATGCTCATTTAATCAGATATGATTAGAAATTTTCAATGAACAAAGGTTGACTTACAAAGCCTTATTGGGAAAACTGGCCTGGTGCCTGCAGCCAGGAAAGTAAGGAAGGTCACTTCCTGGTAGGCCCAAGAAGCTTAAGATATTTTCAGGACCTCAAGAAGAGAGGAATTCACCTAAATATATAGATACATAGGTGAAATCTGATGGTTGGGTCTTGGTTTAGCTTCCTAGCTTCAAGAGGCTTTGAGTCCAATCAAGATGCTTTACTGAAAACTTCCAACAAACAAATTTAAGAAGTCCTTTACGGTAAATCACCATTCTTTTTTCACCTGTGTAAATAATTATCACAAATCCAATAAGACCAGATTGTGTTCAAGAATAATCATTCTTTGAGATTATTTTTTATCAAAAGGGGAGTGACTCCAGGGAGAACTTTTGCTTTGCACTGGAAAATTATCATTTTCCCATCCTTGGTAGCACAACCTTCAGGGTTATCAGATTCTATCCTCTTTCTTATCTTTGAACTTTTTGCACCTCTTAAATTGTGGGTAACTCATAGAGATGTAAATTCTGCCTCTTCTGGTGGAGATCTAATTAATTTCCTCCTGACCTATGGAAAAGTCAGTTTTGGTATCTACCTGCAAATTGGATTGGATCCAATTACCTCCAAAAGGTAATCCTTACCACGAAGCAGGTGTAGCTCAAGTGGTTGAGCACCTGCGTCCCATGTAAGAGGCCCCAGGTTCAATCCCAGTACCTCCTAAAACAAAAAAGTAATCCTCACCAAATCTTCAGTGATTCCAGTTTCCTTCGATATCTGGCTACAACCTTTCAAACTAATGTTTCCAAAGTCTTCTCCCTCTTGCCTGACTGGGCCTCACCAAGAACTAAAACCTGACTGCCCAGATCTTTATTGGGACTCCAGGTATAAGAAATGGAGATTAGTTTTCACATAAAGAAAGAAAAAATTAATGTAACCTGGCAGCCTACTGCCTCAATCTCCCATTCCCAGGTTAAGCAGGAACAAAAGAAACCAGCTTAAGCCAGTCCTATAGCCAGTAAAAGGGATGCACAAGGAAGAGCTAAGTCTATACCAATTCAGCACTAAATTCCATTCCTTATTTGGAAAAGGAGCAGGTAAAAATTAAAATGGTAGGAAAGTGATGGGGGAAGCAGTTAATCAAAAACTGGAAAACTTGCACAGGAAAGTTAGACTTCTCAGATAGGCTGTAACCTCTGAAGTATCCAGTCTACAGAGAAGCAGAGGAAGGGCTTGGGTGCTAGGCTTAGGGGTATAAATTGTGCCATTTTTCTTTGTTGGGGGTGCCAGTCACATTTTCTAGTTGTGCGCCCCTTCTTGCAAGATTGAGAATAAATTCTTCTCTTCTCCGCAATCGGGTGAGCTTTATTTTCGTGCAGAAGATTTCTTTCTTCCACAGGATGCCTCACAGCTGGCCATTTCCTCAGCATCTGAAGAAGCCCAGTAAGCTGAAGCCCTAGGACTTAATACAAACAAACCCCCAAGGACTCACCATGGCAGCAGACCGTGCATTGCCGATTTTTCCAGACGCTGAGGAGAGTCTCTGTCTGAGTCACTAAGGAAGTTCTGTGAAACACTCGGGTCATGCATGCCCTATTATGAGAGGTAATGGCATCCCAGCTCAAGAGCTTCACAAGGCTCAGTGGGCAGTGCTATGTAACAGAAAGAGTTTCTTCCACCAACCTCTGGAATTCACTGGACTGGTGACCCTCTGGGTTCAACTCCTGGCTCTTCATTTTAATACAACCCTTTTTATTAATATTGCGTGTTTTCAGTTTTTGTATCACTCTTTTAAGCTGCCTGATTCCCAGCACTCTAAAAACAACTGATCTTTGCCACCCCCTCAATAGTTGGTTCAACTGGTTTGATCAGAACAGCAATAGCAAGAGTCCTCAAGAGACTATTTCTTTTTTTTTTTAATAGAAGAATTGAACAACTCTAATTGTATACAAAATCAACCTAACTGATATTATAGAAAATACATTTAACAATTTCAGAATATGCATTCTTTCCAACTATACATAGACTATTCATTAAGATTAATAACAGTACCATTTTGTTCACTTGATTATTAGACCCTGCTTTGCCCTACCCAGGAGGTTTATTATCACTTCTGAGTTGTAGAGGGAGGAATAATATCCATTCATCTTGAACAAAAGGGGGAGTGATGCTGTTGATCTTTCTCTGCGCCCTGTGTTCCCGGAAAGCAGCTATAGGGTTGAGAAATCTCCCCACCCTTTTGTGAGCCCTTTGTGTTCCTAAAAAATGGCCAAACAACTGAGCACAAAGGACCACCCCGCACTCACAGATTCCAAGATATGACCCACCTCCTCCTTTCCTCATTGATTCCCCTGTTTCATAAAACTCCAAATTCTCTCTCTTTTCTTTGAAATGTTTGTCACGAAAGATCATTCTCCCTGTTGGGAGGGGCTGAATAATATCACTCCTTCCTTGTCCAGTATGGTTTGTTTACCTTTCACAAAAGCAAAGAGCCCTCCTTTGTTTTCCACGCATACTTTTCTTCACTTGGAACCCCTGCTCTTGAGAAGCACTATAGCTTGGTTAGCTGTTCAGAGCGTGGGATATGGAGCTGGTCTCTGTCTTTGGCTCATACATGACATTTCTGTTTCTCAATGTGCTCCATCTGTAAATGGGGATGAGGAGGAGAAGGATGAAGTAATGATGGAAACTACCTACAGGGTTGTTACATAAAGAACTCATAAAAGTGCCTGGTTCAGAGAGTTATATAAATAGCTATTGTTATTATTGGAGGAACATGTCAGGCTCACCAAGTTCTGATGTTCTGAGGGGAGTATATTTCTGATTCTAGAACTCTGAACTGAAATTTCAAATTCACCTTTTAACTTTAGGGCTTCCACACATGACAGGAATTCAATAAATATCGAATAAAGGAATGGTCGGATGGATGGATGGATAGCTATATGGAAAGATGGATGGAGGGAAGGAGGAACTATGACTGAGGAAAACAGCATCATTATAAGCAAAAGATGGCTGTTTTAAATCAAATTTAGTATTTATTCCCACATTTAAAGGGCAAGTTGGATTCTAAGCTGTGTCTCAGAGATGTGTCATTAATGCACAGAAATTAAATCGAATAAATTTCACGGAGGAGGTAGGACTACATAGGCATCTGGTATGACCCAGAACATTGCACTCCGTGCTCCAGGGTCAAGGCTCGCCAGGCAGTGTGACCTAACTTCAATTAATGACAGCTGCCTCTGGAAACCTGGTTTCTTTCCTTAGGGAAGCAGAGTGTAAATTGAAGTCTGGCCAGACTGAAATACATCATCGTTCAACTGAGGGCAGAAACTTGAATTCATACTTTCTGATTTGACAGTAAGGTAAAAACGCTTTCAACATATCAGCAGCCCCATCATCATTCACACAAAACGAAAGTACACAGACTAATCCAAGCATTAAATGTGGGAAACATTTTTAAACTTTAAAACAGACAGTAGAATTGTACGTCATTTAAAAAAATTAAGCTGTCGTGGGATATACTGAAGCAAATCAATATCCCAGGCAACCAGCCATAACTCTTACTATATACTGCCCTCCAGTGGATTCTTGTCAGAAATTACCTCTGAAATTTAAATAACCTATACATAAGCTTCCTTTGAGACAGGATGTTCAATCTTTGATGCAAAACTTAAAAATACTTTTACAAATACCAAGCAATAATCTTCACAATGATTTTTTCTTCAAAAATAGCCTGTATATAAATCTGTTGTCAAGGTGCAGTACATTGTTCATTTCCCCCAGAGGTTGACGTTCCCTCAGGAGTATTTGCCACCGTGTTGGTTTATTTATGTTTTTACCCATCTCCTCAGTGGATCCTGAGCCTGAAATTAAGCTACACTTTTAACAGAATTCATTCTGGGTAAAAGAGAAATGATTGCGTACTTGAACTGCCCTTCTTAGAAGAGCCTCGAATGGTTTGGTCAATTACTGCCTTGACACTACTGAGCAATCAAACAACTATTTTTTCTCATTTTACAAATAAATAAATCAATGGTAAATGTTAGAATGAAACTTCAAAGTTCCCATTCTGGTGACTGTCTGGATATGTGAAGTTCTGATAACAGCAAGATGGCTGCCAACATACCATAATTCTGCTCTATTAAGAATTTTGTTTGGTGAATTTTTTTCCCTGTATCTGTGTCTAGCTGATTTCTGACCACCTACACTTTAGTACTGTAAGAAAGAAATCTTCTGTAAGAAAATAAGGCTCACCCGACTGTGGAGAAGAGAAGAATTTATTCTCAATCTTGCAAGAAGGGGCGCACAACTAGAAAACGTGACTGGCGCCCTGAACAAAGAAGAATGACACAATTTATACCCCTAAGCCTAGCACGCAAGCCCTTCCTCTGCTTCTCCATGGATTGGATACTTCAGAGGTTACAGCCTATCTGAGAAATCTAACTTTCCCACGCAAAAGATTGTGATTAACTGCTTCCCCCTTCAAGTTCCAACCATTTTAGCTTTTACCTGTTCCTTTTGCCAAATAAGGAATGGAATTTAGTGCTGAATTGGTATAGACTTAGCTCTTTCTTGTGCATCCCTTTTACTGGCTATAGGACTGGCTTAAGCTGGTTTCCTTTGTTCCTGCTTAACCTGGGATTGGGAGACTGAGGCAGTAAGCTGCCAGGTTACATTAATTAATATTTTCTTCCTTTACATGAAGAGTAAACTAATCTCCGTTTCTTATATGTATTATGTAGAGTTTTTTGTTACTTTAAAATAATATTTCAGGCTAAGGTTTTATCTCCTAGAACAATTTTATCTTCTTCATTTGTCTCTGATACATATTATACAGCAAACATTCTACTGGGAATTGGCAATTTAAACCTGGGTTGGAATATGATCCACTTATGACTGAATATGACTTTCTCAGGACAGGAATTTATGAGGAACATTAGCCAAATACCAAGACTCTATAGGTAATTATTTATATGAAAAAGAAAATAACCAGGAAGACATTTCCTAGGATAAAAGCATTGCTTTTTTCTTTTAAAGTAAGCATAAGCATGTAGTTAAGCTCAATTTAGTCCTCTTAAATGTACATATAAAATATTAAGGCATTTAGTGGGAACTAGATTCTTTCTAGCTGGTAAATGACATTTTTAGAAGTAGAGTTTTAACAATATTGCTCCAGGTTAATGGACACTAAAAATGTGCTTGCTGGCTAATGAAATTTTGAAATAACACAGCACTTCAAATCAAGTTATTTGAGTTTATTTCGAATACACTTCTATATTCTGCTTGCTTATCAATATATTCCCTTAAAACTCACAAAAAGAAATATAGGAAATTGTTTACTTAACAGTAATAATATCATTTATGCTTTAAAAGTTACAACTGAATTTAGAACTAAATCTCTTTACAAAATGCTTTAACAAAAAGACAAAATTGTTTGAGAAGTATACCTGATGGTGACTGATTCAATTTGATTCTAGAGTAACTTTTATATATTTAAAATCTATTCATTTATTCATTCTCTTACTCCAAAAATATTTATTGAGCATCTCTATATACCAGAAAGTATACAATATGTGGGTGATTCTAATATGAACAGGACAAGGTCTTGCTAAGCAGGAGTCCAACATATATAGTGGGAGAGTCAGGTGGGAAAATAGATAAAGTACAATATAATTAACTGTTGTAATAGAAGCGGACAGGGATTATTATCAGAAGATAGAGGCCACATATAACTGAGAATAGGGAAGCCAAGGAAAGCTTCACAGAAGCAGGACTGCTTGAAAGATAGAGGTTGCACAAGATGCAATGAGGCTTTTCAAATGCAAATGCAATGAGGCACTGAACAGAATGGCTTATGAAGGAAACTGCAAATAGTTCAGTTTAGACAACAGCACGGACAGATGATGCCGGGAGGGGGCAGCTTGCAGGGAAGGGGGGGGCCAGAGCACCAAATGTCTTACATGTTTTCACAGGTGCTTTGGAAAGTAGAGGAAGCAGCTGAAGAATTTTAAGCAGGATAATGGCATGATCAGACAAATTTTAGAACATGTACCCTGGGAGTAAGTGGGGAACTGCCAGAGGTATTTCGTTAGGGACAAGAGGCTAGTTAAGAGACTACTGGATGGGGTAACACAAGATGATGAGAAATGCAAAGCTAAGAAGACAATAAATCCAGTGAAATAAGTCTTAAGAAATTTACAGTCTATCATTTTCCAGATTTATAAATTCTCTGAGCTGAGTATATATATAGATCATGTCACGTGGTTTCTCCCATGAAAATTTTTGTAAAAATGAATTTTCAAATAGAAATAGGACCACATTTTAACCTAGCCAGTTGTTACTCATATTTGTTTTATTTTTTCTTTGTTTTAGTATACTATTCAGCACACCTCTGTCTCTAATTTTCTCATATCTCTAATTTGTCAAATCTGTAATCAGATCTGAATCTTGCCACGTCAAGTATTATCCATCCCTTCCCAGGTTATTAAAGTCACTTAACACACAGTGCATTGGCAAAAAAGAAATCTTGAAGTAAAATTAATGGGGAAAAGAGTTCATTGGGAAAAAAAGTGCCGAGAAACAATGACAGACACTTAGAATAATACATTGGTCTTTCTGTCAGGATTGGAGACAGCCTAGAACACAATGCATTTGTTCTTAATCAGAGTGAATCTGTGAATCATTTATGAAAGCACCCATTCCCAGGCCAAAAATAAAATAAAAATGAGCCTAATTTCAATGCTTAAATAAAACTGTACCGAACACAAAAAGCCAAGCTCTTTATGGGTTCCACCACAGCTGAACGCAATTTTGGTGGGGCAACATTAAAGAGTGTCTAGTTTACAGAAAAAGGGAAATCCTGGAAGTGTTAATGACATGAGTGTGCTCACAGCCTGAATTTCAGAGTGGGTGAGACAGGCTCTACGGTCGGAGCCCTCTGGGTGCAGGGCCCTGCTCAGCCACTTGCTGGCTGGGAGGCCTTGGACACATTCTTTCATTTGTCCACACCTAGTTTATTCATCTAAAACAGTTTGTCAACCGTGCTCTGCTGCCATTTTGGACTGGATGATTCTTGGCTGTCCCGAGCATTGCAGGATGTTTAGTGACACCCCTGGCCGCCTCTCACTAGATTCCTGGAGCACTTTGTGACAACCCAAAATGTCTCCAGACATTGCCAAATGTTCTCTGGGGCATTTGAGAACCACCGCTTCATAAAATTGGTCTAACAGTAGTCCCTAAATCATACAGCCGTTTAAAGCTTAAATAAGAAAATAGAATAATTTGTTAAAAAAAAGAAAAGCTTAGTGTAACATCTGATTCAGCTTGGGAAAAGGAAACAATTACAATATGATTTCAAGTTTCTTCACACGATGATACAGATGGACGAGAAAATGTAGCTCCTCTGTGCCATGATCTCTGCTCTTCCTGAAAAGCTCTGTCCAATGAGTAGCAGAGGGTTACCCCTAGTCCAATGCAATAATTTAACATTCCCTAGGTTACTGTAGTTTCTTTAAGAGAAGATGTTCAATCTCACAAGTTTCAATTCCCCTGCTCCTGCCCCTCTCCTCGTTGGGGTCTGGGGCCCTGGAGGGGAGTTTTCATGACACAGAGTGTTGGGGAGAAGGGTCCCCAAATCTGTGCTTAGCACTCTGGCTCCTGCTCTTTAGAGTCCTATTTTCCTAATGCACACTTTAAAAAATTTATGTACAACATAAAATTTCCCATTCTAACCGCTTTCAAATATGCCAGTCACGTATTAATTATATTCACAATATTTGTACTACCATCACCACCATCCATTACCAAAGCTTTTTCATCACCCCAAACTTTTGCATGCTTATTTTTTTCTAAATGAAATCTCAAAGGAATTTGTTTGAAGATTATTCAAACTGCAGTTGACAAGGCAAGTTTATTTCTTCAAAATAAGGTGCTCTGGAGTAGGAATTGCCTAGAGTTCTTTTGAATGCTTTATATTTAAAACATTTCATTTTAAGAGACATTTCTTTTTCCAATTTAATAGGTAACTTGGGGTTAAAGCTGGAATGCCATCAGTCACCTGACAGACATGGCAACTTTCCTACTTTCTCCAAAAGTTTTAGCCACTAATTACAGAATGTAATGAAGATTATTTCAAATTTGGATTCTTGAAGTTCAACATTCCCCTCCCCAGCCCAGGAGCCATGTTTAAATGAGACGTTTCAAGTATGATGTAAACTATGGTAGCAACTTAACAGAGAATGATTTGAACTCATTTATGCACTTGTAAGCATAAAACTGAGAAATGAAATTTCCTGATGAGATTGGTAGAACTGGATCACATTGAGGCCAAGAGGCCAATTATAGGATCGTATAATTAATTGCTAAACCAAAATGCTTCATACCCTTGCAGAATCACTTATTTTACTAGCCGCCATGGAAGCTGTCAACACTCTTGTGTGGGGCCTATGAATCAAAGAAAATTTAAAAGTTGCACTTTCAAATTACACTATTAGCATGTATATTGGCAGAAAGTTTTCAGATCCAAAAATTATTACTGTATTCATTTAGTAAAACAAAAGACAATTTCTATGGGAAGCTGACTTGGCCCAGTGGTTAGGGCATCCGTCTACCACATGGGAGGTCCGGGGTTCAAACCCCGGGCCTCCTTGACCCGTGTGGAGCTGGCCCATGTGCAGTGCTGATGCGTGCAAGGAGTGCCCTGCCACACAGGGGTGTTCCCTGCATAGGGGAGCCCCACGGGCAAGGAGTGTGCCCCGTAAGGAGAGCCGCCCAGCGCGAAAGAAAGTGCAGCCTGCCTAAGAATGGCGCCACCCACATGGAGAGGTGACACAACAAGATGACTCAACAAAAAGAAACACAGATTCCGGTGCTGCTGACAACAACAGAAGTGGACAAAGAAGAAGATGCAGCAAATAGACAGAGAGAACAGACAACCGGGGGGGTGGGGAATAAATAAATAAATAAATCTTTAAAAAAAAAAAAAGACAATTTCTAAGGGGAAATGTTTGAAAGAACATTATTTATTACTCTAAAAAAATCATCAAAAATAAATAAATAAATACTGGGTGTTGGTAATTAAGTCAAGCCCCCCATGAAAGCTATGTTCAAGTCTTAATCCCTATTCCTGTGGGTGTGAGCCCTTTTGTAAATAGGACCTTTGAAGATGTCATATTAGTTAAGTATGGTGTCATTTGTGAATAGGCTCTTCAAAGATCATGTTGACAAAGACAAATTGAATCAGGGTGGGCCTTAATCCATTTGGCTGAAGTTCTTTTAAGCAAAGTAAATTGGACACAGAGGTAGAAAATAGAAGTCTGAAGAAGTCAGAAGCCAGCAGAAACCAGAGCAGACACAAGGAGAGAGAAATCACCACATGACAGTGAATTGCCTGAACGCAGCAGACTCTGGGAGAAAGCAAGCCCTGTCATGACTCCAAAACCATGAGACAGTAAATTCCTGCTGTTTATGACAATGGATTATGTGGTATTTTTCACAGCAGCCCTGGTAAACTAAGACATGGAGGTTGAATTATGTAAATTGCTAAATGGATACCTTGAAACATATAAGATATCATAGAAATGCTGCCTAAGTCCGTGGAGTAGTATGTGACTGCATTGACAAGTATGAGTAAAGGATTTACATAAAGATTTTGTTCTGAAATCCCTGGGATGCAAGTGATAGTCTCATATACAGAAAAGCCCTAATATTGTCAGTGAATCTGAATTTCACATTAAATGATGTTATCAATAGGATGATGATAATAAAATTCAAGCTGCTAGCACAGGATGTTTTCAGCTTCATGCAAAGAAATGGATCAGACATCCACCCTCTGCTGTTTCATACTTAAGCACAATGACTATCAAAAAAACAGAAAATGATGATTGATGTTAAAGATCCTCAATTTGCAGATTTATTGAATTTATTAAAGGCTTACAGAATGGCTTACTTGACTGATATTGCTTAGCATCTAAATGAACTAATTGAATATTGGCAGAACTGAGTGTATCTATATTAATGTGTGATAACAAATGGATTCAAATCAAAATTTCACCTTTAGAAAAGTGAGTATAAACAGATCAATATTAGAATTCTACTTCTGAATGGTGGGCAAGGGAGTTCCTAGAAATATCTTAGAGAAAACAACTAAAAAAGTCAGTCAAAATATTGGATAATCTTTTAAAAGGCAATAGAGAACAAACTAGACAATGTAGAATTATGGCACCAAAATCCAGGAGCGTTGGAAAGCTCAACATGCTGAACCCAGAATTTGGGACCATTTTTTTTCTCTCAAGACGTTTTCCAATATGAGGTACTTAGAAGTTAAACAGACCTCTGGAGAAACTCATTGGGGTGGGGAATTGGGGCAGGAAACAAAATTTGAATTTGAGAAATTGAAACATGGGAACCTGAGAACACCCTGGGTTTTATGTTGAAACTTTATAGGGGTTCACTCTAGAAAAAGGGTGAACTGGAAAAAGACTAGCCCTTAACAGGGAAGGAAGTCCAGCTTCAAATCACCTGTCAAACACAGGTGGCCAGTGTCTTATTTGTACCTCCAGCAATAGAATTTATAAGAATAACTCAGACACTGTTATGGGTTGAACTGCAAACCCCTTAAAAGGATATGCTGAAGTCCTCCAGTACCTCTGAAAGTGGCCTTAGGTGGAAATAAGGTAATTGCAGATGGAATTAGATGTGCTAAAGTGCAGTTCAGACTGGAGTATGACAATTGGTGTCCTTATGAGAAGAGGAAATTTGGGTATAGCCAGAGACACAGAAAGATTAGGTGGCCATGTGATAGAGGCAGAAACTGAGTTATGCCACAAGCCAAACAATGTCATGGGTGTCCGGCAAGCCACCACTGGAACCCTACAGACCTCAGAGGAAGCACAGCACTGCTGACCCCTTGATTTTGGACTTCTGGCTTCCAGAATTATGAGACAATAAAATTTGGTCGTTTTAAGCTACCCAGTTTGTGGTGCTTTGGTATGGGAGTTCTAGGAAACTGACAGACATTTATTTGGTTTTTCTGCATGCAAATTGACTTGCAAGCTCTGATGATGGAAGCCATTAAATTGTTGTCACTAAATGTAGAAACTTGATTTACAAGATGGAAGAGAAAGAACAACACAACAGAGTTTTTTCCTCCCCCCCCCCTGCTGTTTTTTGCTGTCTATGTCCATTCGCTGTGTGTTCTTTTGTATCTATTTCTCTTTCTGTCTTCTCTTTTTTCTCCTCTAGGATTCACCAGGACCTCTGATATGGAGAAAGGTTCCCTGTCACTTGCGCCACCGCAGTTCCTGGTTTCTGTTGTGCCTCGCCTTGACTCTCCCCTTTGTCTCTCTTTTGTTGCGTTATCATCTTGCCATGTGACTCACTTGCATGGGCACTCTTCTCACTTATGCTGGCAGTCAGTTTGCCGCATGGGCACACTTTTTTTTTTTTAACCAGGAGGTCCCATGGATCAAACCTGGGTCCTCCCATATGGTAGGCGATAGCCCAATCATTTGAGCCGCATCTGCTTCCCACAACAGAGTTTTATTATGCATGTTTTCAGGCAAAAATATTCGTTGGTAATTAGTAAAGATGTCTATTTGTACAATCTGATCTTGAGCAGGCTAATGTGACATGTAAGTAAGCGATTTTAGTTTGTTTTAATTTGCCGGGCTCTGATAAACATCACAGAATAGGGTGGTTTAGACAATGGGACTTTATCATCTCATGGTTTTGGAGGCTTAAAGTCCAAACTCAAGGTGTCAGCAAGACCGTGCTTTCTCCCCGACGTCTGTGGCATTGTGGTGGTGGCTTGCTGAGATCCTCGGGGTGCCTTGGCTTGCAGCTCTGCCTCCATGACATGGTGGGCTCTCTCTTCTAGTATCTGCTCTTCCAGTTAACACTGACTTCCAGCTTCTTCTTGTGTGTCCTTCTCTTATTGATTATGCCTGAATTTCTTCTGCTTGCAGATTAAGGCCCACACTGATTCAGTTCACCACACCTTAACTAGAAATAACATCTCTTCAAAGGGTCCTATTTACAAATTAGTTCTCACCTGCAGGAACACAGATTAAGAAACTGTCTTTGTTGGGGTTCAGAATTCAATCTACCAGTTTTTTATAAATGCTCCAAAATTTTTCAGCGTTTACTGGTGGAGTATTCATAACAGACTAACCCTGTGTAATATCTTCCAGAGTCTTGCCCAGGTATGCACCTTTTTCTTTATTAACCTTTCTCAAAAAAAAAAAAAAAAAAAAAAAGGCAATGGAGCCCATTATTTCCCACAAGAAAACTTCAGTCCCATTTGACTTTACTGGTCAATTCTTATAATCACATAAGGAATAAATGACATCAATTGCTTTCAGTCTTTCACCATTGAGTACAATGTTTCCTGTGGGTTTTTCATAAATGACCTTTATCATGTTGAGAAAGTTTCCTTCAAATCCTAAAAAATATGGAACACTGCATGAATTTGTGTGTCATCCTTGTGCATGGGCCATGCTAATCTTCTCTGTATCATTCCAATTTTAATATATGTGCTGCTGAAGCAAGGATCAGTCTATTCATTTTTGTCCACAAAAACAAAAGTACCATCCAAAAAAGTTGTTATCTTTTGCTAGACAGAAACTGCTGGCAGGTTTGGAATAAGAGTTTTCCCTGGCTTCTACCAACCACCATTTTCTGTTTGTTAGTTCAGTTCATTGGTTGATTTTTAGGAACTGAGTTTTAGTTTGGGCATCTTGCTACAAATATGAATCTTATCCTTTCTTAAAAGAATTTGAACTACTAATTTAGCTTCTTGAAATATAGATTTACATCCTCTAATACTCATGTGAAATGAATACTTGTTATGTTTTGGGATTTTTTAAAATAGTATTTTAGTTGGTGTGAAATTTATCTTGTTTGAATTTGCTTTTCCTTAATGGCTAATGATGTTGAGCATCTTTTTGTATCCATTTTGCCCATTTGTATATCTTCTTTGGAAAAAGATCTATTCAAGTTTTTTGCTCATTTTAAAATTGGGTTGTTTGCCTTTGTGTTGTTGAATTATAGGAATTTTTATAAATTCTGGATATTAAACCCTTAACAAATATGTGGTTTCCATAAATTTTCTCACATTTTATATGTTGTCTTTTATATTAATTGTGAAGTTCTTTGATGCACAACAGTTTTAATTTTAATGAAGTTCCATTTAAAGATTTTTTCTTTGTTGCTTGTGTTTTGGGTGCCAATGCCTAGCACACTATCCTGAAAATGCTACATTTATTACTGGGAATAAAATAGTCCTTGTCTAACATTTAGGTCTTTGTTCCATTTTGAGTTAATTTTTGTATGTGGTGTGAGGTAGAGGTTCACATTCATTATTTTGCTTATGGATCACCAGGACCAACTGCACCATTTGTTGAAAAGACTATTCTTTCCCTATTGAGTAGATTTGGTATGCTTGTCACAAGTCAATTAGCCATAGATGTGTGGGTCTATTTCTGAATTCTCAGTTTGATTCCATTCGTCTATATGTCTGTCTTGTGCCAATCCCTTGCTGTTTTGATCACTGCAGCTTTGGAGTCAGCTTTAAAATCAGGAAGTGTGAGTTCTCCAACTTTGTTCTTTATTTTAAAAAGATATTTTTGGCTATTTATGGCCCTTAATATTTCATACACCTTTGATGATTGTCTTTTTCATTTCTGAAAAGAAGTCTCTTGGAAGTTTGATTGATATTGTGTTGAATCTGTAATTTGCTTTGAGTAGAATTGACATCTTGGCTATGTTTAGTCTTCCCCTGGGGCCCTGCTCCCCTTTTTACCCTTTCTCCATCTTTCCCTCTGTTTCTCAGAGAATAGAGTTTATTCTGGAGAAATAAAGAGAATTCAAATGATGCCAGAGGCTGTTTATTCAAAACTGGCCGTAGCAAGGGGGTCAGCAATAATCTCTTGTCTTGGTAGAGACCCCAAGGTAGGCAGAACTGCAGGAAAGCTTCACAATGAACAGCAAGCAGGCTCAGGTATGCTCCCAAGTGAGGTTGTCGGCAGTGAGGCTGGAGGAGGGCTAGCTCAGAGGCATCTTATGTGATTGTTTGGGTAACTTATTTGGCATCTCCTGGTAGGTCCTTATTTGGAAGAATGGGTCAGAGATTTTGTGTTACAGTTAGTTTGAGATGAGTTTCTGTCATTTGCAGCTGAGACAGTCTGAGGCAGCAGTAGCAAAAGCACACTGACTTATGCTGCTGATCTCTTCAAGACTCTGAACTGGAGACATCGGCTACCCCATGGTTTCTTTGTTAATAGCGCAGCTGACAACATGCTTCCTCTGGAGTTTCTCTCACATCTAGACAAGCAGTAGGTGAGCAAAGTTTTGAGGCTGTGACAATGTCTGAATCAAGGTACCATCAAGGTCACGCTTTCTTCCTGAAAACTGGTTGCCAGCAATTGTTGGCTCCTCTCCCACATGGCAAGGCACATGGCAGCATCTGCCTGTCTCTCCCTTTTCTTTTGCATTTCATTACGTGGAGCTTTTTTTTAATTGACACATCTTCTCTTTCATTAGTTTGCCTGGGCAAATTGAGAGCTAGAAGATGGGATAAAGAGATATATCTATATGCAATTTTTATTAAGTAACTATAGAGGTTTTTATGATTTTTAAATATTTAATAGCACTTTAGGTCAATGGATTTTTAAAATGGATTTTAAATCAAATAGTCTTAATTTAAAGCAAAAAAAAAAGAGAAAGACATGTGTGGTCAGAGACTCAGCTGAGGAATTCTAAGACCCAGAAAAATGTCATCTGCTATCAGCTATTGGTTCTTCAACTATTGCTGCAAGAGTTGTAGAGAAAGAGGTTACCCTTCAGCCCACATAGAGGGAGCTAAGCCATGTAGGGAACAGAGAAAAGTATCTTTGTTTGTGCCATGCACCATTTTTCTAGATAGGGTGTACTGGATTGAATAGTGTCCTCCAAAAATTCATTTCCACCTATAACCTTAGAATTCAACCTTATTTAGAAATAGGGCCTGCAGATGTAATCAAGTTAAGATGAGGTCATACTGGATTAAGGTAAGCCCTTAATCAGTCACAGGTGTCCTTATAAGAAAAGAAAATAGGGACACAGACCCACAGGGAGAATGTCATGTGAGGACAGAGGCAGAGGCTGGGGTGGATGCGGCTACAAGCCAAGGACAGCTAAGAATTGCCCTCAATCACCAGAAGATGGAAGAGACAAGAAAGGATCCTCCTCTAGAAGAGTCAGAGAGACTGTGGACCTGCTGGCACTTTGATTTCAGGCTTCCAGCTTCTAGAACTGTCAGGGAATAAATTTCTGTGGTTTTAGGCTGGCCAGTTTGTGGTAAATGATATGGCCACCCTGGGAAACTAAGACACCATGCCATCCTGCATCATGGGGTATAATCAACTAGGTCAATAGAAAATTCTCAGAGAGGTATAGATACTCTTTTTTCTGACCAATATCATGAGTAATAGCCCTAGTAATTATCATCTGAAATCTGTTCCAAACTTTAGGAAATATTTCAATACTCTCAGCAAGTAGAGTAACTGACCCTGCTTATTACTTATCCTCATAACCACACACTGATTTTGCCAAAAATGGAAATGATTAGTTTCCAACAAATCTAACCAATGCGCACCAATGGGTATGGGGAAATTGCTTTCAATATAGTATGAGTTTAGAGAAGGCAAGAAGAGACCCCTCTCCCCAAATACCCAAATACCTTGACCCTTAATGTTTAGCTTTCCTTTCTTTGGGATAAGAGGTTTCTTCATCTGCAAAATGGGAGTAACAACAGGTGCTCAGCTCTTTTCCAAGACAGTAGATGAGACACATTCAGAGGAGCAGAAACTTGTAGGGGTGGACACTGGGGAGGAAGGAAGAAGAAAACCTAAAAAGTAAGGTAAATGTTAAAAACAAGCTGGCTCACTACATAAAACTTTCAAGGCCACCTTATTCCAATACCCATGATTTACCTCCTCTTACTTATTCAAATTAAATTTCTGAGATTTTTGAAGACCCTCTTGGATAAATTAACAGGTCACTCAACCACACTAGCAGGCTCTACTGAGTAGGTCTACACTTGCTACTGCAGTTAATAGCTTGGAAGGAATAGTTAGAGGAACTTCACAGCCACTTGCAGCCTGAAGGGCTCAAAAGGTCTTCTGCAAAAGTAACCAAGCCACCTGAAATGACTCTAGAGCTTGGAGTGTGTGTGACACCCCCAATAAGGTTTCACAATATTGTCAAATAGTTCTGTTTATCTACAAGGGAAAATAAGAGCAAAAAATTCATTTTATAAAGACAAAGACATTTTCTCTTGGCATTTGGTTCAGAATCTATTTCACATTGAAGCTTGATACAGAGACACATTACTTCTTAAAAGTTTTATGTATCATAATTCCAAAGTATTGCCTTTTGAAACAAAATCTGAAATAAAGCTGTCTCTAGGATATAAAAGATATGAATCCAATAAAATGGATTATTAGTGTGTATTGTATTTGCATCTATCATGTACCAAGTTTTTTGCCTGCGTAATCCCATTTGTAGCAAAGCCTGTAGCTATTCTGAAAACCCAAGATATCCTTCTGACATAACATTTATTTCATTTCATCTGCTTATAGCAGATAGCATGAACAATGGGAACTTACTAGTTTACAAGTTAAACAATGGGAACTTATGAGCTTACAGGTTGAGGCCAAGAAGAAGTCCAAATCAAGGCATCATCAAGGCAATACTTACTTCCCAAAGAGAGGCTGCCAGTGATCCTTGGCTCCACTGCCACATGGCAAGGCACATAGCAGCATCTGCTGCTCTCCCTTCTCTTCCAGATTTTGTTGCCTTCACCTTCTTTCTTCTGTAACTTTCCCTGTCTAAATTTCATTCTCTTATAAAGGACTCCAGTAAGAGGATTAGGACCCCTGCAGAGAGAGGTGGGTCACACCTTAATTGAAGAAGCCTCATCAAATATCCTGCTTATGATGGGTTCCACAGGAATCTACAGGAATGGATTAGGTTTAAAAACATATATATATATATTTATTTATAAGAAGTTGTGAGCTTATCAAACAGTCATGCATAATGTGCAGAATTCCCATCCAACACTCCTCCACCAACATTGTTGTGGAACATTTGTTACAAACTATGGAAGAATATCATCAGACTTTTACCATTAACTATGGTCTATCCCATGCATTTGGTACATTTTTCCATAAACCTATTATTCACACCATGTGTTAGTATTGTACATTTATTATAGTTCATGAGAGAACACTCTCATATTTGTACTCTTAACCACAGTCCATCTTCTACATGGTTCACTGTGTTATACTGTGTTACACATGCTGTGTACATTCTATCCAGAATGTACACTCAGCGGCTTTCACTTTTATCACAGCGTTGTTCAGTCATTGCTTCAGTAAAATTTTGAATGTTTTCCTTAGTCCAGAAGAAAAAATCCCATACTCTCCTGTTATTGACCCTTAACATTGCTCTAGTACCTTCTTTGATACTGATGTAAGAATACCACAATATTGCTAACTAGAGTCCATAAATCACATTAATTGCATTTACCCCAAGCATCACAATATTCTTATCACATTGTAGTAGTGATATACAATTTTTCTGGTTCATAGAAGGGCACTCTTGTATTTGTACTATTAGCCACAATCCTTATCCACCTCCAGGCTCACTGTGTTATTCAGTCCCTAGATTGTTCTCTAGCTTTCTTGACATTTACATCCCGAGACTATCCCCTTTCAACCACAATCCCATTTAAAAACTAGCTATGTTAGTTCTACTCACTATGATGTGTACCATCGACTCTATCCATCTGCACACTTTTACAGTCAAGCTAATTAAAAAGTCTAGCATACATTAAGCATCAGTAATCCTTATCAGCCCTTATCCTATTTCCTAGTAACCTAGACTCCAGGTTTTAACTCTATGTGTTTATTCTTCATATTTCATGCATATTAGGGAAACCATATAATAGTTCTCCTTTTATGTCTGGCTTATTTCACTTAGCATATTCACTTAGCATATTTCACTTAGTATTCATTTTATGCATTTACCATATTTTGTTCATCCATTCATCAGTTGATAGACACTTGGGTTGTTTCCATATTTTGGCAATTGTGAATAACACCGCTATCAACATTGGTGTACAGATATCTGTTCATGCCACTGTTTTCAGTTCTTCTGGATACATTCCTAGTAGAGCGATTGCCGTATCATATGGCATATATAGTTTCCTGAGGAACTGCCAAACTGTCTACCACAGAGGCAGCACCATTCTATTAGGTTGGTGCAAAAAGAATTACAGTTTCAGACCATGAATTTTAAATCATTATAACTAGGCTCAATCACATCTTTTTAATCAAAATAGGAACAATTTCAATCAACACATTTTTGCCAATGAGAAATAAATTTGTTTATTCCTGTAGCATAAAAAACCATGCTTCAGGATTCAACAAATTCTTGGAAAGCATTTTCTGCATGCTGCTATTGTGGAAACGTTTCCCCTGCAAAAACTTGTCAAGATGTCTAAAAAAGTGGTAGTCGGTTGGCAAGAGGTCAGGTGAATATGGTAGAAGAGGAAAAGCTTAATAGCCCAATTCATTGAACTTTTGAAGCGTTGGTTAAGCACCGTGTGGTTGGGCGTTGTTGTGAAGAAGAATTGGGCCCTTTCTGCTGACCCAATGCTGGCTGCAAGCATTGCCGTTTTCAGTGCATCTCACCAATTTGCTGAGCATACATCTCCAATGTAATGGTTTCACTAGGATTCAGACAACTGTAGTGGATCACACTGGCAGCAGACCACCAAACAGTGACCATCGTCTTTCTTTGGTGCAAGTTTGGCCTTGGGAAGTGCTTTGGTGCTTCTTCTCGGTCCAGCCACTGAGCTGGTCATCACTGGTTGTCATATAAAATCCACTTTTCCTCCCACATCACAATCCAATTGAGAAATGGTTTGTTGTTACATAGAATAAGAGATGACTCTTCAAATGACAATTTTTAAAAATTTTCAGTCAGCTCATGAGGCACCCACTTATCAAGCTTTTTCACCTTTCCAATTTGCCTCAAATGCTGAATGACTGTAGAATGATCAATGTTGAGGTCTTTGGCAACTCTTCATGTGGTTGTAAGAGGATCAGCTTTGATGATTGCTCTCAATTGGTTGTCGTCAACTTTTGACAGCTGGCTACTACGCTCCTCATCTTCAAGGCTCTCATCTCCTTTGCAAAACTTCTTGAACCACCACTGCACTATACGTTCATTAGCAGTTCCTGGCCAAATGCATTGTTGATTTTGTGAGTCGCCTCCACTACTTTAAGATCCATTTTGAACTCAAATTTGCTTTTTGTCTAACATCATCTCCATAGTCAAAGTAAGTATAAAATAAACAGCAAGTAATAAGTCACTAGCAAAAAAAAATAAAGCGAGAAATGCACATTAAAATGATGTATAACATAACCACGTTTAAGAATGTATGCCAATATCAAATGGCAAATTTCAACAATGCAGAACCGCAATTACTTTTATACCAACCTAATACATTCCCACCAACAGTGAAGTAGTGCTCCTATTTTTCCATATCCTGTCCAGCATTTGTTTCCTTTTTTTAAAGAAAATAATAGCCATCCCATGAGGTGTGAGATAATATCTCATTGCAGTTTCGATTTGCATTTTCCTAATAGCTAGTGATATTGAACATTTTTTCATGTGCTTTTTCACCATTTGATTTCTTCTTTGGAGAAATGTCTATTTAAGTCTTTTGCCCATTTAAAAAATTGGATTGCTTGCTCTTATATTATTGAGTTGCATGATCTCTTTATATAGAATGGAAAAAAAACCTTTATCAGATATGTGGTTTCCAAATATTTTCTCCCGCTGAGTGGGCTGCCTTTCTACCTTCTCAACAAAGTGCTTTGAATCACAAAATTGTTTCAAGTTTGAGGAGGAGATCCCATTTATCTATGTTTTCTTTTGTTGCTCTTGCTTTCAGTGTAAGGTTTAAGAATCCACCACCTACCACCAGGTCTTGAAGATGTTTCTCTACGTTTTATTCTAGGAGTATTATGATTCTAGCTTTTTTATTTAGGTCTTTGGCCCGTTTCGAGTTAGTTTTTGTACAAGGTGTGAGATAGAGATCCTCTTTCCTTCTTTTGGATATGGATATCCAGTTCTCCCTGCACCAACTGTTGAATAGACTATTCTCCCCCAGTTAAGTGGGCTTAACAGCCTTGTTAAAAATCACTTGACTGTACATGTGAGGGTCTGTTTCTAAACCATCGATTTGGTTCCATTGGTCTATGTGTCTATCTTTATGCCAGTACCATGCTGTTTTTACCACTGTTGCTAGGTAGTGTGATTTAAAGTCTTGAAGTGGGTGTCCTCCAACTTCATTCTTCCTTTTTAAGAAGTTTCTGGCTATTCAGGGCCCCTTTTCTTTCCAAATAAATTTGATAATTGTGCTTTTCATTTCTTAGATTTAAAAACTTTTTTTTTTTTCTGGGATACAGACATCTTCAAACCACCAGAGTGTTCATAATAGAATTAAGCTTTTTTAACTGGGATTGTAGCTGCCCAGCTGTAGACTATATTTTTCAGTCTCTCTTACAGCAAAATGGTGGCAACATGACTAGTTTAGCCAAGGGGGCATGAGTGGGAATGATGTGTACAAGTTTCCGTTCTTGCCTTTGATGGAAAAGAGGCTCCACCTTCACCTTCACCCGGTTCCCGCTGCCTGGGATGTGGGGCTGTTCATCTTGGACCACAAGTGGAAGCTGAATGTTGACATTGTCAAGCAACCAGATAGGAGCCTGGTGTCTGGTATGGTGGTGCTGCCACACTAAGCCTGAATTGCTTCTGGGACTTTCATATCACAGAGAAATAACCTTTTATCTTGTTGAAGCCACTGTTATTCTGAATCTGCCATTAGCACCTGTGGCAATTTGAAGCTTTTGTGGACTCCATAAAATCACGTCCTTAGGGCTAATCCATTCCGTGCTTGTAAACCTATTGTAGGTGGGAGTTTTTGATTAAATTAATTCAGTTAAGGGCCTTTGATCAGCTTGTGTGACCCAGGGCAGGTCTTAATCCTCTTACTGGAGTCCTTTATTAGGTGAGAAATAAAAAGCCACAGAGACCAAGAAGGACCCAGAAGCTGAAATCAGTGGAACACCGAAGCTGAGAGGAAGCCACTTAGCCAGAAGCTGAAAGCAACTAGGCCCCGAGGAAAGTGGAGAGATGAGTGGATGCTGCCCTGTGCCTGAGAGCCACAGCTGCAGCTCAGAGAGAAAGGATCTCCTGATGAGTCCCTGATTTGGATACTTTCACTGCCTCAGAACTGTAAGCTTTTGACCTATTTAATAATAAATTCTCATTGTAAAAGCCATCCCATTTCTGGTATATTGTTCCCAGCAGCTTTTAGCAAACTAAAACAGCACCAAACTAACTTCCTAAGAAGCATCACATCTTCACACCAGTCCTGAAAGGGAGATGCTATTATCTCCATCTTACAAATGAGGCAGTTTTTTAAACCCCCCCCAAAAAAATTTTTTTTTAAGTTTCCAAATGCATCTCTGAGAGACCTGGGGCAGTTAAGGTCTGCTGCTAAGGTTTCCACTACAGATGGAAGGAAAAGAAGGTCCTTGTGCTTTCTGTCTATCTGGTTGTGGCAGCCAAGATTGAATGAGGGAATAAGGAAATTCTGAAAACGTGGGGAAGGGGAAATCATCTTTGCAACTCAGAAATAAACTTATAAACAGAAAAAAAAAATTTCATAAGCAAATAAGTAAGAGACCTAATCTTAAAATCCAAGCCTACGATGGGGTTAACTACCAGGGCAGATGGCCCCTCTTTGGAAATGGTGTTTATGTGTGATGAATCTGGACTCAGATGGGATCTCCCTTCATAAGACTTTCATGCTAATGTGCTGGAGGTGCAGTTAATGTTGGGGTTTAAGATATATTTAGGGGATTTGAATCTCTGGACTGACAATGTGATAGCCAGATCCTGAGCCTCAACAGACTCCAGCACCTACAATCTGATTTATTGGACTTACCACACTCAGCTAAGATGGAGGTGAAGAAGGACAACCACCACACCATGGAGCCTAGAGTGATTACAACTGAAAATAGGAGGATTGCATCCAGCATCCAGGTGGAATCTGAGCCTCCTCTTGACATAAAGGTGCAATGGACACAACCAATCCAGTGTCCACATAGAAGAGGTGGCATTGGATTGGGAAAAGTGGACATAATGGACAAAGGGTATGGGGAAAGGCAGGAAGAGATGAGAGGTGGAGGCGTCTTCGGGACATGGAGCTGCCCTGGATGGTGCTTCAGAGGTAATCACCGGACATTGTAAATCCTCACAGGGCCTACATGATGGAATAGAGGAGAGTATGGGCCATGATGTGAACCAATGTATATGAGGTGCAGAGGTGCCCAAAGATGTACTTACCAAATCCAATGGATGTGTCATGATGATGGGAACGAGTGTTGTTGGGGGGGGGGGAGAGGGGGGGTGGGGGGGTGGGGTTGAATGGGACCTCACATATATATTTTTAATGTAATATTATTACAAAGTCAATAAAAAATAAAAAAATTAAAAAAAAAAAAAAATCCAAGCCTAAATTCCCACTATATATCCTGACCAAGCTGAAATAGTTTTAACTCTAGGCCTGGCTTTTTTTGACCTTGGGATGGTCATGTTTATCTTATTCCTGCCTCAGTTTTGTTGTCTGTAATGTCCACGGCAGGAGACAAACCACTCCAGGTTACTTCAAGCAGAGCAGGATTTAATACAGAAAATTGTGGTGCTTACAACGCTCTGAATGCTCCGAAGTTTTGTTTCAAGGTCACACCACCTTAGATGTGGTCAGGGAATCGCTGTTTCTACTGCTAACCCTGCCACCACTAAAGCTGCTGAACATCCATGAAGCTGATAATTAGAAGGTGGACCACCCGGAACCTAAGTTGCAAAGGAGCCTTGGAAATGTTTTTATCTTCTAGCTCCTCCTTACAGGGGGAGATATGGAAGGAAATAGGGTGAATGCACAGAGATTAGAATAGATGATCTTAAAGAATCCCGGTGCCACTTGTTACTTGCTGTGTGTCTTTGGGTAAGCCAGACTATCTATGCCTCAATAGTCTCATCTAAAAATAGAGATAATAATGGCACCTACTTCCTAGGGTAGGATTAATTGAACATAAAAATATGTAAAGTGTTTAGGCAGAGACTGGCCCATGGTGTTAGATACGTGTCTTCTCCACGTATCTATTATCATTATCATTATTGAGCTTCTTCTAATTTCAAAGTCCTCTGATATTTGTTTCCTGGTGAGTTACAACACACAAATCTGCAAATACTGCAAATCTAGATTTTGTTCTCTCCCCCATGCCCCTCGAGGGTAGGGCTACCAGCATACCATTGTCCCTGCTTTCCTGGAGTCTAGATATTTAAGTGGGATGTGTGGATCCATTTGATGAGGGCACACCCTAGAGATGCTAAAGCACTAGGGAGCCCGGGCTTCTATGCCAGCTTTGTGCAAGAAGTAAACTTCTATCTGGCTTAGTGGTTGTCAGCAGGGGTTCAGTTTTGCCCCCCAGGGGACATTTGCCCATTTCAGGAGGCATTTTCGGTTGTCACAACTGACAGGATGGTGTTTCTACTGATATGTACTGCCTAAAAGCAAGGGATGCTGCTAAACACCCACCAGTGCACAGGTCAGCCCCACACCTATGAATTATCTGGTCCAAAGAGTCAACAATGCTGAAGTTGAGAAACCCCAGTCTAGTTTGTCACTACTGCGTTGGATCTCTATTATAGTAGGAAAACCTGTAATCTAACCAATACTAATGCAAATACAGATGTACAGCTGAAATCCCTAACATCCTTTTGTGTAAATATAAATAATATAGACACTCATACATACATACGTACATACACACACATATATAGCCAGCTACATTTAAAATGAAATAGAAGAAAGTCACTTATAAGAGGGTTTCTTGGCATTTTTCTACTTTTAAGCATTTGTGCCTTGAAATCTCTGAGGTACTATTTTGGGCCATGGAAGAGGTAATTACCACGTGAAGAGAGAGGCCTAAAAGAGTTAATAATCATTCAGAAAATGAGTGAGTCGCTTCTACCCAGGGCCTAATATTGGGAGCAAGAGGTGAGGGTTTTAATATTTCGCCTCTGAGAAAGTGATGGACCTGAATTGCTCCCTGTAATTTCCTCCTGAAATTATACCGAGGATGTTATTGAACTTGACCAACAAAACTGGTCACATAGAAATAAAAATGGACTCCATGGAAATGTCCACTGGGGAAATAAAAAGGTTTGACAAGGATAAAGAAGCAGAAATTCAAGCTACTCATGAATATTCTGTTGAAGTAAAATTGAAAATGCATATTCTTTGAGATCAGAGTGAGACTCAGAAAGGAAAAAAACAATGAATACTTCCCAGTTTTCATGTAAGGGAAAAATGGACCGAGTTCTCATATTTCCAAGACAAATGGATTATATCATTAATTATGAAAAAAAGTTTATCTCTCAATTATTTATATAATACATGACTTGAAAAGTATATTTATAAGGTATATATGCATGCATGTATATATGTACGTAGAATCTCCACCATTCCCAGTTGTTTCATTTCTCTCCTGAAACATTCATTTAGGTTAACTCCCCTTCTTATTTCCCATCATATCACACCTTGATATCTTTATCTGGCTTTTAAAATTCTCTCTCTACCTAATCTGTTTTACTCCCCCAATTCCCCAGCATATACCTCACAATTCAGGCCATTATTTTCCATATTACCTGTCATTTCTCATGGATATTATTCGTTCTGTGCCTTTTCTTCTGTTCCTCTGACCTGCAGGATTGGCCTTGCCCTCCCCCTGCCCGGCGAGCTATGCAAATTCTGCCCATCCTTCAAGATCTGGGGACCTGAGTCCCACGGGAAAGCCTTTCTCAATGACACCTGTTTCCACTGGTCTTACTCTTCACTCTAACCTCTTTCTATTACCCATATCATACATTCACATATTCTCTTTTTATATGTGAGACCATTTGTTGAAGAGGTATTAATATTTATTCCTCCTCTCTAGAAGCCTATCTCAGTAGCAACACCTGCAGAACTGAGCTGACTACTGCTCTTCACTACCAGGAAATCCCCAGCATGGTTGCTGCTCCCCCATGCTGAAGTCCAGGCAAGTGGAATTCCCTGGCCACTCAGGATCTGGCATAAAAATATAACCAGAGAGACTGTTGATGGTATGAGATGAGAGAAGCCTCAGAAAGGAATCACACCTTCAAAAATTAATGCAGCCTTCCTGTGGTAGCTTGGAGTTGTACCCCAGAAAAATATGTTCTTAAACTTAATCCGTTTTAGTGGGCATGAACCCATTGTAAGTTGGACTTCTTGATGGGTTTACTTCGGGTAAGGTGTGGTTCAAGTGATTCAGGATGGGTTGGGTTTTTTTAATTTAATTTTTAAGGAAGTTTTAGATTATAGAAAAGTTACATTGAAGATAGGTCCTAATCGTTTTGCTGAGGTCTTACATGGAAGGTCACAGAGAGAGAGAAGCCACAGGAAGTCACCAGAAGCTGCAAGTTAACAGAACCCAGAAGAGAGAGAAATCCCTGCCACAGGCATGGCCTTGTAATGTAAAGGGCAAGGAATCCCAAAGATAGCAGGTCAGCCAGAAGATAACAATCCCAGGAGGCACGCCTTCTGGCCCCTCAGACCATGAGCTAATACATTCCTAATGTTAAATCAATCCAATGTGTGGTTGTGTTTTTTTGTTTTTGTTTTTTTTTAGCAGCTAGGAAACTAAAACACTGCCCAAGAGTATATCTCTTCAGGGTCTACTCTCTGCTCCCTCATGCCTCAGCCCCCAATTCTGGCTCCAAAATGTCAAATACTTCCAAAATTAACCCTGCCTAGATTTGGGTTAGCCCTTTCTCAGGCTTTTCTGGGCTGTGTTTCCCGGTCCTCACTCCTTAAGATTTTATCCCTTCCCAGGTAGACATGACGGAAAACAAACTCCAGCAATAGCGCTTAATAGGGATGATTTACAAGGGTGTGCCTGGATCTAGGGAAGGTGTGATGGGGGACTAAAAAACAATAAACTAATAAGGTAAAAGGAGAGTCACGATCCTAGGCAAGGAAGGGAAGAATTATTGGAATCTGGGGAGAGAGCTATGAAAAGGACCACTTGTCAGGAACTGTGGTGTTCAGTGAAGAAATCCATTCAACCCAGAGCGACCTGGCAGAGGGAGTAAAAGGGATCAATACTTCTCTTCATGGGAGTGGGATAGCTCAGTGGTTGAACACCTGCCTCCCAGGTATGAGGTCCCAGGTTCAATCCTGGGTACCTCCTAAAAAAAGAATATATATATACACACACACACTTCTACTCATATTCTTCCCTCCCTCTGATCTCTGCTGGCACTTCCCAGAAGCTGAACCCAACAGGAAGTAAGAGAACAGAAGAGCTCATTGATGCAGTCTGTATCCAATTAATCTTCTGTATTTGTCAGTCAAAGGGGTGCTGATGCAAAATACCAGAAATCTGTTGGCTTTTATAAAGGGTATTTATTGGGGGTAGAAGCTTATAGTTACCAGGCCATAAAGCCTAAGTTACTTCCCTCACCAAAGTCTATTGCCACGTGTTGGGGCAAGATGGCTGTGTAAGGCTGCCAAGTGTGTGGGCTTCTTGGGTTCCTCTCTTCCCACTGCTGTTTCTCTCTGGGTTCTCTCCACAAGGTCAGCTGCAGACTATCAGACAAATGGCTCTGTGTTTCTCTCCCGGGTTTTGCAGTGTCTAAGGAGCCATCCCTATTCCTCTGTGTTCTCCTGTGTGTTCATTTCCCAGGCTCCAACTCAGAACTCCAGCATCAGAACTCCAAGTAACTCCTCTGCTCTGCTGTGTAGTTTTACCTGTGAGTCCCCGCCCACCAAGGGGTCGGGGACTCAATGTCTTACTGACGTGGCTCAATCAAAGTCTTAGTCATTATTTAATCCAGTAAAAGTAAAGCCTCTGAATCCAATATATTGGATATATATCCAGGCATATATCTAATATGCCTGGAGGAAAAGACCAATTTACAAACATAAAAATATTTCTTTCTGGAATTCATCAATAATACCAAACTGCTACATCTTCCAAGGCAGAGAACAGGGCAGAAAGTATAGAGAGAATGCCTGAATGGCAAGCAGAAGATATCCAACACACCACCATCTAAAGATGGAGCCTGAAGGGTTATATTCAAGAAGAGGCCAGGTATGTTCCTTTACGAAACCATGGATGAAGTCAAATTCTGCCCCTACTGGAATCTGTACCTACCTATTACTATTGTTGAATTTTCCATATTCTTATTTTCAACCAGTTATTCCGTTTAAGTACTAGATCTCATTCACTCTGGTCTTTTAAAGGATATTGCTTCAATAACTCTCTCATCACCTGTTTTTCCAAATGTAAAAAATAAATAAATCTTTTCTTGACCTAACTTATCCCTGCATGCCTTAGTTTTGTTCCCCTTTGCAGCAAAACTTCATCGAGGGAAGCAGATATGGCTCAAGCAATTGGGTTCCCACCTACCCCATGGGAGGTACCGGGTTTGGTTCCCAGTGACCCCTGGAGAAGGTAAACTGGTGAAACTGACTGGCGCAGTGAGCTGATGCAACAAGATGATGCAACAAGGAGACAAAAAGGAAAGTCAATGAGAGACATAACAAACCAGGATGCTGAGGTGGCTCAAGTGGTTGAAAGTCTCTCTCCCACATGAAAGGTCCCAAGTTTGGTTCCCAGTGCCTCCTAAAGAGAAGACAAGCAGACAGAGCACACAGCAAATGGACACAGAGAACAGACAGTGACCCCAAATAATGGGGTGGGGGGAATTAAAAAATCTAAAAAAACACCAAACTTCATCAAACTGTTATTGATACTTGTGCTTCCAATTCCTCTCCCGCTATCCTCTTTAAACCCATTCCTACCAGGCTTTTGCCCCATTTGCATTAAAGCTTTTCATTCAACTCACCAGTGACATCAATGTTGCATAAGCCAATGGTCATCAATTCTCAGGTCATGTAACCTATTAGCAGCATTTAACACAGTTGCCCATTCACGTCTTTGAAATACTTTCTTCACTTCTAGAACATCACTTTCTCTTGCTTTCCCTTCTATCTCATTGGATGCTTCTTCCCGGTTTCCTTTGCTAGTCACTCTTACCCTCCTCTTCTTCTTTATCTTTTAATATTCCAATGGCCCAGGGTTCAGTCTTAAGTCCTTTTCTTTAAAATTTTAATTTTTACATATTGGAAGCCAGGGATTGAACCCAGGACCTTGTACATGGGAAGATGGTGCTTGACCACTGAGCCACATGGGCTTCCCTGAGTTGGTTTCTTCATTTGTTTTGTTCATTGTTCATGTCTGTTTTTTTCAGGAGGCACCAGGAACTGAACTGGGACCTTCCATGTGGGAGGTAGGTGCTCAACTGTTAGAGCCACATCTGCTGCTCCCCTATTCGCTTTTTTAAAAAGATTTATTTATTTATTTCTCTCCCCTTTTCCCCCTCCCCCAGTTGTCTGCTCTCTGTGTCCATTCGCTGTGTGTTCTTCTGTGACCGCTTCTGTCTTTATCAGTGGCACCAGGAATCTGTCTCTTTTTGTTTGGCGTCATCTTGTTGTGTCAGCTCTCCATGTGTGCGGCGCCATTCCTGGGTAGGCAGCACTTTTTTTCGCATTGGGTGGCTCTTCTTATGGGGCAGTCTTCTCATGCATGGGGCTCCCGTACATGGGGGACAGCCCTGCGTGGCACAGCATTCCTTGCACACATCAGCACTGCACGTGGGCCAGCTCCACATGGGTCAAGGAGGCCCGGGGTTTGAACCTCAGACCTCTCATGTGGTAGACGGATGCCCTATCCATTGGGCCAAGTCCACTTTCCCCCCTATTTGCTTTTGATCTGCATTTTCCCCTTAGAGATTTCATCTAGCCCTATGGCTTCAAATACCATCTATATGCTGGCAGCTCCCAAATTTATATTTCTGGTCAGACTCCTCTTCCTAACTCCAGACTTTGATATACAACTCTTACAAAATGATTTACTTGGATATCTAATAGATATCTCAAATGCAATATATCCCATATTGAACTTCCAATATTTATCCTCATGTCACAGCTTATGCTGCCTCACTTGATAGGAATTCCATTCTTCCATTGAATCAGAGCAACAGTCTTGAGGAATCTTTGACTTTCTTCCCTTTCTCACACCTCAGTTGGATTCATTGAGAAATTGTATTGGCTCTGTCTTCAAAAATATGTCCAGAGCCTACCACTTCATACCACCTCCATTGCTGTCGCTCTGACCAAAACATCTTCTCTTGCTAAATTATCACAGTAGCCTCCTAACTGGTCTCCCTGTTTCTATCCTCCTACACTATAGTCTATTCTCAGCACACCACCTGGAAAGTGTCAGCTCAAATGCCTGCAATATGCTCCCATTTCACAAACTTCTCCCATGTCCCAAGGCCCCAGTGATCTACTCCCCTACTCCCAATACCTCTCTTATGTCTTCCTACCATTCTCCCTCTCACATCCTTTATTCAAGTTTCATTTATATCCTTGCTATTTTGAACACACCAACCACATCTACCCCTAAGATCTTAGCATTGGCTAGTGCCTCTTCCTGGAATGCTCTCTTAAAGGTATCTGCTTGGCACCCTATTCAAGATGTTGCTCTAATCTTAGCTTTTCACTGAGGTCTGTGCTGAATACCCTGTTAATACTGTAAACTGCCTCTCCACTAGCATGCCTGAAACCCCTTATCTTGCTTTCATCTTTTCTATAGTATTTATTGCCCTCTATCATACTATAGAATTCACTTATTTTTGTCTCTATTATTCCTACAAGAATGTAACTCCATAAGAACAGAAATCTTTGCCAGTTTTGTTCACTATATAGTCCACTCACCTAGACCAACCCCTGATACCTACCTATTCCTCTCTACATTTTTGTTGAATGATTGAATCCCAGTTGTTCTGATTCTTCTGAGCAATCAGTAGTGTAACATTTATTGTACAGTTTATCCCTCTGCCTCTGGGTGATATGTTGTATGGAAAACATGTTTTTACAGATAAACAACTTTCTCATGAGTTCTGCTCTAAAGGTTTATTCACTCTCCAAGACTGTGACCTCAATGACCCCTTCCTCCTCAAGGCCAGAGGATTTTTTGGACTAGAAGCTCCACAATTAATTTATTTCTTTGCTACCTGGTTAGGAAAACCTCTCTCCACCTTAGGAAGCATAGCTACCACCAAAACAAAATATCGTACTTTCTCCTTTGATTGACATAAAGTCTCTGAAGTGCTTGTTTCTAAAGCTCAGGTTTTCATGTTTTTGCTGAAAGTTGGTGACATCACATAGTATTTTAGGCCACAGGGATAATTGTTTTAGGGTCTTGTGTGCCCCTCCATTCTAATATGTCTTCCAAAAGCCAATGTATGAATGTATATCCAGATCCCTTATGACTGTCCCACCTACACTTAGAGCATAAACTTATCCTTGGGAGGTTTTCCCAATATCGTTCCTATCTAAGAATAAATGGGTTACAGGTGATCTAAAGGTAAGGAGGCATCATCCATACCATCGACCTGCCTAATCTGAGCAAGAGAGTCATGAAATTAATAGGTGTCAAACTCACCTGGAGGCTGCAACGGGTTTAGAGGCCGAAGCCCCAGTGAAGAACAAAATGTTTCCATGTGCGTGTGTAGAGGGTTTGCATCTCCTAATCCTGGCCACGGTCTGAGGTCCACTACTTTCCTCTTGAATTTGCCAGCACATTATGCAGCCAAAGTAGGACCAGGGCTTCCAGGATGCTGCCATCTCACTCTGTCTTCACCCAGGTGAAGTTGCAACTCCACTTGCCTTGGAGTTCAGACTACCACTTATTTCAAGATTTGAATTGGAGTGAAGATGGGTTGCTAAAATGGAATGTGAGATAATCTTGAGATTTCAATGATGTGTGTTTTCTCTCCTGTTTGTTTCCTCGTTTTTGCACTGGTTTTTACTCTGGTTACTATTGGTGCAAGATAGTGAGTAGATAGACTGGTAAAAGGACATTAAATCTTAGCCATGAAAATATTTATATTTTGCTGCTAAGGCAACACCAAAACCTTATTTCCAGTTTTGGAATCACCAGTCCATCTCTAGTCCTGTGCAGTTCCTGATTTTTGTGTTGAGAGTGCCAGTTCTCATGTCAACTTCGTCTAGACTTGGAGGATGTTTGTGTTTATTTCCAGGGCCATTTTGTCTATTGCCCTCATCAGGTACTTGAACCATCTCCAGCAATCTGTGACCTAAAAGCCACTGAACTTCCATTTACCTAACTTCCTCCAGTCAATAATAATCTGAGCCCACTGCCCTGAGATAAATATCTAAAACCAATTACCATACCCTCTATCAGGAGAACAATGAGGATACTCTAACAATTCAAAAGCTTTCGTGTAATCTCAACATATAAAAATGCACTATTATTCCAAGGCTTAAAGGAATAAGAGGGTCTATTACTTGTCCCCCTGGTATGAAAAACACTAAGAACTTCCATACAGCTGAGTTTAATAAACTATTTTTTAATGTATGCTCAGTATAAAGACATTAAAGTGTGCGGCTCATGCTCTAATACTCAACAGCTGCAGTGGTAACCTCAATGTGTTCCATATGGAGCTGTGGTTATAATCAGCTCCTTCTGGAGAGACTCTCTTGGACTCCTTCTTTAATTAGGATTAAAAAGCACTGAGGGTCCACAGGAGATGTGAGAGAGGCCTTTTACTTCAATCATGATCATTTCTCTCAGGCAAGATCATTTTCAGAAAAAGATGTGTAGATTCTCTCTCTGGTCTTCATAAAAAGAGGCCAGCCTGTTAAATGAATTTCCTTCATTTTTTAATCATCTAAAAATGAGTTCAAGGCAGCAAGCTTCAGGATAATAGCAACGGTTCCTTGTTCCACTAAAAGATATACTGGGATTGAGAGTGGCGTGGACATCTGTGACGAGAATGAAAGCACACTTCACTGAGAAGGACAGACACAGGAGCCTCACAAGGAAAACTGGCAGGTCCTCTTAAAGAAATAACGTTCCCCCAAATATTATCCAAGACAAGGCAATTATGTAAGTTAATGTATGATGAAGACTTGAAAGATATCAGCAAAAGAGCTTCCAGAAATTAAGGATACGTGCAAAAGCAGGATTCACAAAGGACATGATAGATTATTTCACAACTAAAAATATAAACCTTTTATATGTTGAAACACTATAAACAAAAATAAAAGACAAACAAAAAATGGGGGGAAGATTGCAATATATATGTCAAACTGTGGGTTAATATCCTTAGTTGAAAAAATGCTTTGGGAAGCTGACTTTGCCCAATGGATAGGGCGTCCGCCTACCACATGGGAGGCCTGTGGTTCAAACTCCGTGCCTCCTTGACCTGTGTGGAGCTGGCCCATGTGCAGTGCTGATGCTCACAAGGAGTGCTGTGCCACACAGGGGTCCCCTGTGTAGGGGAGCCCCACGCGCAAGGAGTGTGCCCCGTTAGGAGAGCCTCCCAGAGAGAAGGAAAGTGCAGCCTGCCCAGGAATGGTGCCACACACAGGGAGAGCTGACACAGCAAGATGACGCAACAAAAAGAAACACAGATTCCTGGTGCCGCTGATAAGAATAGAAGTGGTCACAGAAGAACACACAGCAAATGGGCGAGCAGACAACTGGGTGGGGGGAGGGGAGAGAAATAAATTAAAAATAAATCTTTTAAAAAAATTTAAAAAAAAGAACAGCAAATGGACACAGAGAGCAGACAATGGGGAGGGGAGAGAAATAAATAAATAAATAATAAGTAAATAAGTGCTCTTACTCCTCAATAAGGAAAAATAAATATAAAGCACCACAACAGAATATTTAGAAAAGCACAGAACAGGAAATTCACAAAAGAACAAACACTAATACCTATAAGGAAAGAAAGTTAAACCTCACAGTTAATCAAAGAAATTCAAGTTAAAACAAGATAGAAAATCATTTTCTACTATTAAGTGGGCAAGGAATTGAAACAAACTTTTTAGAAGAGATAATTCCAAGGCAGTAAAAAAAGACACTTCCAATATAGCTGGGGTTGCTGGATAAAAGACTAAAGGGAAAACAACTTGTTAGAAAAATTTGAAGGGAAATTTGCCTGACCCTGACCCAGAAATTCCACCTCTTGGAAAATTTATTTATTTTCAATGCTTACTTTTAAAACCTAATGAATTATTGGCATTTTAATAAATAACAACATTTCATATTTAAGTGAATTAAAAATAAATAAATGATTTAGTTCTTAGTACAATGTCAATATTTTCTTGGAAATAAAAGATGAAAGAAAAAATTACCTAATACATTTTCTCCTCTACCATGTTCCCATTTTCAAGTACTTCCAGTTTTTATTCACGTCCATTAGGGACTCTGCTTGTCACCGCTGAGGTAAGAAGAGACAGGATGACAATGGTTAGTAGTGCAGGCCCTAAAAGCAGGGGGCCTTGAATTGTTGTTTTGGCCCTGCCTCTTCCTGGCTGTGTCCTTGGGCCAATGTCTTGGCCTCACTCAACTTTTCATTTCCTTACATGGGTGGACCCGCTCTCTTAGCCCGAGAAGATGTCTTCAGCCCAGACCTCAGTTTCCATTGTTCTGCCCTTGAAGTGATTTTTCCTTCAAGTTGTCCCTTCCTTCTCTGTCCCTTTCTGTTCAGGCTGGCAGTGGTTCCATTCACACAAATTATGCAAAAAACCTTGTTTGTTCTTCCATGTATTCCACAGGAGTCCAAAGCATCACACAAATGAGAAATCTTTTCAGTCTTGATTTGCACTGAAATGGCTGACAGAATCCATGTTCAGTTAAGTCCTCCCATGGAGCACTATTCTTTGGGGACTTGCTTTCTGGAATCCATCTATTTCTGGTTTTCTTGTGCCCAAGAGCTCAGTTCTCAGCTTATCCCTTTCCTCCTGCATTTTCTATAAAGGAGAAACCAGGCAGCGCTTTTCACACTTGGCTTGGAAATCTCAGCTTAAATACCAAGCTCATTGCTTTCAAGTTCTGCCTTCCATCTGACATCAGAACTCAATTTTTCCATGTTCTCTGCCACTTTAAAACAAGGGTCACCTTTGCTACAGTTTCCAATAACACATTCATCATTACCTTCTAAGGCCTCATTGGAAGTAACTTTAGTATCCATCTTTCTATCAACAGTCTCTTCAAAGCAATCTAGGCTTTTTTTCTATAAAGTACCCACAATTCTTCCAGCCTCTACCCATTACTCAATTCCAAAACCATTAATACATTAAAATTTTTTTTTTTTTTTTTTTTTTGCAATAGCATCACTCCCCTCTCCTGGTACCAAAATGTGTTTATGTTTCCTAGGATGTTCAAGCAAATACTACAAAGTGGTTGACTTAAACAATGGGAATTTATTAGCTTACGGTTTTGAAGCTAAAAGAAAGTCCAATCAAGGCATCATCAGGGTGATGTTTTCTCTCCGAACACCAACATTCTGGGGCTGGCTGTTGGCGATACTTGACTTCTCTGTCACATGGAAAGACACATGGTGGCATCTCCTGGTCTCTCCTTTCTTCTCCGGGTTCCACTGATGTAGCTACTTGCTTCCTGTGGCTTTTTCTTTCTAATATCTGAATTCATTCCATTTATAAAGGACTCCAGTAATAGGACTGAGCCCCATCCTGTCTGAGGTGGGTCACACCCCATCTGAAGTAACCTCATCGTAAGGTCCTACTTACAGTGGGTAAGGAATGGCTTAAATTTAAGGACATGTTTTTCTGGGATTCATACAGCTTCAAATCACTGCAATGGTATCACCAGATATTTACATGGACCCGCATTCCTTCCTCTGTGAACCAATAGACCTAGATTAGAGATGATTTGTAGTGTCTGCACTATTTTCTTACACTTTTATGTAGGTTTTCATTGGAATTGAGCTTTTTGGTTTGCTACCAGAATGAATTTGGGGGTTTTGTTCCCACACCAAAGCAAAATAGATTGGAGTAAATAGAAGAGGTTACCATGATAGCTATATTTTCAGGGGATAATGGAAAATATATTCCACCTCTAGTTCTGCAGCCATGTGAATGATGCCACTGGAGCTGTGCAATATTCTGGCCTTGCTTCAAGTAAGAGAATCTCTTCCACAGAACATGCAAATAAAGGTGTGAACAATGGGACCCACCACAGAGAGATAACTAATCCACAGCCTGCTCCAGCAACCAGCAGCAGAAATTCAATCAGTATTTCCTATCTAGGGAAGGAGAAAAAGATTTTGCTTCTGAAGTTTGTACCTAACCTTACTATTGTGATCTGAAACACTTGGAAAAGCATGCAGAAAAAGAATAAAGGAAAAAGCACACAGTCTTTGACAAACGTGTTTAGAGGACAATTTCAAACAGATGAAATAAATACCAAATAGCTCATATTGGCTTCCTTTCCAATGAGAGAAAGCTCATCCTAAGTAGATGGCCAGAAGTTCCTTCTCTTTCAACTTTCCCTCCTCTTTCTGCTTCTGTTCCTTTGCCCTGCCCCCCTGATTCATTATCCCTTAGCCCCTTGAGTAAAGGCTGGAGGAATAATTAACCTAGGTCATTAGTGAAAGCAATAGTCTAGAGGGAGGCAGCTATGAAACAACCAAACCTCTGTGTCAAAGTCAGAATCAGAAGAGACTGAATTAAGAATTCTGATTCAGAAACTCTGGGCTGAGGCCAAGCAATCTGTGTTTTAATAAGCCCCTGCTCCCTGCCCCCAGGCAGTTCTAATGCTCTCAAGTTGAAGAACAACTGATCTACTTCATTCTACTTCTTTTCTTGATCTTCATCTGAGTCTAGAGCTGATACATTCATAAGGATAGCTCAACAACAACCCATGAAAATCTCCCTACTCATTTTATCTCCCTGCTCTCTTACGTCCATATAATAAAATTTGGATTCTCCCTACTCTAGATTATAATACATTTATAATAATTTTCCAACTCTGGACTATAATAATAGAGAAGGGAACATACAATCTCCTTAGTCTATTGCCTCCATTTATGAGAGTTTATATTTCATCTAGTAATATGTTTAATTATGATACGGTGACATTTATTCTGCTAGAATTGTGTGTACGTGTGTTCTACTCCTAGATGTAGGGGAGTGAAATGAAAATGGGAAGAATTTGATGTCCTTGAGATTCTAAATATGTCTTCTAATATACTGAGCATCTAATTAGGAAATGGAGTACCCAACTGCATTAGTATTTTCTATTTGTGTCTTTCTTACAGCTTGTCCTTACATTTCACCTCTGATTACACTATTAAAATCCCTTCTTCATCCATTTCTTTACCATTATTTTTATAGTACATTGAGTGTATTCTCAAGCATTTGGTATTGATCACTACCTTCTCTATCTGGTCAGTGTCTACTCAAACTTAATCACTTTAAATGAGGTTGAAATCTCTCAGGTGAAGGCTGTCCTTTATTTTTGAGGGCCTAGTAGCTAAAAGCCACAGAAGTAAATCAGTCGTGGGTCTTTGTCCCATAGTTGGGCCAGGGTGGCATTTGCCAATGGGTCTTGCTGTCACATTTGTAGATCCTACTGTCTCAGATCTCCTGGCGCCAGCTCTTGTGGTAATTTCTTTGCCTAGGGGTAAGAAGAGCACACGTTAAATAAGAGTTGAAATAGTTTTCCAAAGGAACTAACAGGAGACTGATAAAACTCTGGTCTGCTTTTATTAAATGAATGTAATACAGTCTCTGCAGTCAGATTCATGGGAAAATGAATTCATCCACGAGGGTTTTGCTTCCCTTCAGATGACAATCCATCCAGAAAGCAATCTCCAGTTAAGCTCCATAGCAGGTTGCAAGGGATAACACAACTCCTGCTGTGAATGCCTAGGCATACATCAGGAGAGCCCTTGGCAAGGTCCACGCTGCATCCTAGCTCGGGACGGTTTTCCCTTCAATCTTTTGGTCTAATTGATTCTGTGCTTTCCTCCCTGATCACTAAAACCTAGAGGCATGGTGCTGCTTTTTAAACAGTCTCTTGCAGCAAGAACTAAAATATTAGGTTTACAAAAGGTCTCCACAGAACCACAGGCTTTAAAAAAAGTATTTGTAATTTTCAGTAAGTAACCAAGTTCCCCGGCTCAGTGCCATCAATTTCTGAAGTGAAAGAGCAGTCACCAGGTCTGCCAGTACGGTGATTCTCTGACTTCCACCACTACTTGGTGTCATTCAGTGGTTAAGCCTCTGTGCCAAGACTATATTGGAATTTAGGGATTTTACCCTATGCCCCAAGAGTCCCCTACTCTTCCTCACCCCATTTCTCCAATAGTCTAGCCAAGTCTCACTCGGGGATTCCAAAGGTTGAAATTCAAGGGACTCCTGCTTTCATCTCCACAAGCCTCAGTAGTGGAATTCCACAGATCAGAAATTCCCGTGGGGCGAGGAGCCCAGAGACAGGGGCTTGTCCTCTGCCCAATTTAAAGACAAGCTTGACCTCCCACCACCACCCCCACAGACCCTGTCTGTAGTCACTGCCCAAACAGAAAGAATGATCCTTAAAATGTCTTTGTGTCTGAACCCCAAAACTTCAAAGTCACAACACATGTGTGGTAAGAATATCGAGTCAATCTATGGTCCAAGTCTGGCATTTTCTCACACTTGAAGTTGAGTGAGTTTCAATGTTAACAGTTTTACAAAGAAGATTTATATCCTTGCTTTCAGCCTGTATTAACTATTTTCTAACCTTTTTCACACCATGACAAATATGTCAAGTTACCAGGAGAAACAGAGGGTGGAAAAGGCGACCCAGCCCTCCTCCTCACAGCCATTCAAGGGTGGCACCATCCGTCCAGCCGTCTTGCCTCCTATGGCCAATTGTTTTTTGTGAATACATACAGGCACACGCCCCAGCTGTCCTCATCTTCTATTTCCTCCATGGTTTGCCAACCATGGGTTTCCAATCAGCTGTACCCTGAGACAAATTTGGCAGAGAATAAAGAAGAGCTTCAGACAGAACAGGATCAAATCTAGATCAAATTGTGTGATTGGTCAAGTCTCCCTTTGTTGACTTCTCACTTTCCATTTCAGAATCCTCTTTCCCCATTCAGGTTACTGTCCAAGAAAAAACTATACCAGACAAGGTGAAACAGGCAAGGATGGCTTTATTCAGGGGCCGCTGTAGCAGGGGGAGAGAGGAGAGTGCAACTTTGAGGAAACAAAGGACAGCCAGCTTTTTAAAGGTTGGAGGAAAAGCCCTGGAAGATAGGCAGGGGCTCGGGCACTGGGATGGGCGAGGGATTTACTGAGGTTGGAAGTAGGACCGCTTGGCTCCAACTGTTTTCCTTTGCAGTAATTAGGCCACCTGGAGTCTCTAAGAGCTGGGATGGAGGAGGAGGGAGATGGAGAACTACCTGCTTCGGACCCTCTCAGGAGTCACATAAGGGGTGGGATGAGAACGAGAGGGGGGGATAATTTGGGGGTAAGATTGATACATAGAATAGTTAGGGTCATGAACTTGTCTTTTTCCCTTTTATTTATCCACTGCAGTCCAAATTGTTTTTGTTTTTGTTGTTGTTGTTGTTATATAGGTGTATTGTATAAATGCTGATGCAATTAGATTAAAAAAACCCAAAACTGCAATTACAATTACTGGAATTGCCCCATTCTTCAGCTACCTCCCAACCCCCAGCACCTCCCCCACAGTATCAGCCGAATGCTGGGGGGTAGGGAGAATGGGCAGGTGAGGGAAGAGAGTGGGCTCTGCCGAGGCAGTGCTGGTGAGCTGAGAGGACCACACCCGAGTAGGGAGGCAAGGCACAAATTAGCAGGGGGGGGGGGGCGGGAGGGGGCCTCTAAGGGGAGTGGGTTGGAGCAGCTGCCAGTCTCAGTGTGCTGGGCCCTGCCCACTCCCCTACCCACCTCTGCAACCCTGCCTCCTCATTCCCTGCCCTTCCCCGGAAACCCTTTTGCATGGATCATACACAAATAGGCACATTACAAATGGACATAGTGGAGTTTCACGATATCCATGGCTAGGGCTCCCTCCCCCCCACCTCTCTTTTTTCAGTTTTTTTTTTTCCTACATGATGTGTAATTCCTTTTAAATGGATCAAAAAATAGTGCGCATACATGAATAAGACCTTTTTATAACATCTCGGCAGCATACAGCATAAACTAATGAAGGTTTTGTACAGGAAGGGAGCCCAGGACTGCAGTGGGGTGAGAGGGTGTGGAGAGAAAGGGTATGCCTTCCAGAGGAGTGAAGACAAAAGAGAGTCATTGGGAAGAAGGAACAAAAAGTACAATATCAAGAAACTTCTTTAGGGAAGCGGACGTGGCTCAACTGATAGAGCATCCGTCTACTACATAGAGGGTCCAGGGTTTGGTCCCCAGGGTCTCCTGACCTGTGTGGTGAGCTGGCCCGTGCGCAGTGCTGATGCGTGCAAGGAGTGCTGTGCCATGCAGGGGTGCCCCCCCGTAGGGGAGCCCCACGCGCAAGGAATGTGCCCCGCAAGGAGAGTTGCCCTGCGTGAAAAAAGCACAGCCTGCCCAGAAGTGGCACTGCACACATGGAGAGCTGACTCAGCAAGATGACGCAGCAAAAAAGAGACGCAGTTTCCCAGTGCCACCAGATAATGCAAGTGGATGCAGAAGAACACACAGGGAATGGACACAGAGAACAGACAATTGGGGGGGGGGGAAGGGGAGAGAAATAAATAAAATAAATCAAAAGAAGCATCTTTACAAAGCAGTTCTATAGCTAACACCATTTATTTATTTATTTATTTATTTCTTTATCTCCCCTCCCTACCCCCACCCTGGTTGTCTGTCTGTTCTCTGTGTCTATTTGCTGCACTTTCTTTGTCCGCACCTGTTGTTGTCAGCGGCATGGGAATCTGTGTTTCTTTTCGTTGCGTCATTTTGCTGTGTCAGCTCTCCGTGTGTGCGGCACCATTCGGGACACCCCTGCGTTGCAGGGCACTCCTTGCACGCAACAGCACTGCACATGGGCCAGCTCCACACGGGTCAAGGAGGCCCGGGGTTTGAACCGTGGACCTCCCATGTGGTAGATGGACGCCCTAACCACTGGGCCAAGTCCGCCGCCCAGTTAACACCTTCTAAAGGGGAAAGGTGACCAAAGCAGGAAAACATTTATCACTGTCTCTTTTAAAAAATGATCCACCATACATACATCCAAAACTATGGGGGGAAAACCCACCTTTTTCCAGGGATGGAGGGAGTCCGGATGCTGTGGTCAAACGGCAAACTAACACTGACAAATAAGGACATCCGGCCCCCAGCCTTCTCGAGCCCTCCTGCTTACCCCCGCCTGTTCCAGGCTTCCAGGGAGTAAGACATTATCCATAAACTATACTTGGAGTGCCTCTGGAGATGGAGGGACCCAGGCAGAGCTGGAGGACTCCTTGCTCGGTTGTTACTGTGAGCTTCATTCAGAGCTCCAGGGTGAGGGCTGACCCTCAACACAGGAGAGAGGGCCCTTCTCCCATCCTCAGGACAGAGACCCCGGGGCGCAGGCTGGGGTGGATAATAGCACTAGACTCAAGGGGACGAGTCAATTGGGGGTGAAGAAGTAGAGAATCAAAGGCGATGGGGAGAGGGAGGGCGGGAGAACGGTCGGCTAATGCTTTACCATGATCAGGAAGACCTCACCCCCATCACTAATCCATGGGAAGGGGATGCAATGGGGGAGAAAGGAGCACAAGAAATCAAACCTCAGCAACTGAGCACAGGGCCTGGAGCTATCCTAGTCAGGCTTCTGTGGAATTGACCATGAGGGGGTAGATGGAGGGAAGATTCCACCCTCGCCCCCACTGCCCCAGCTCCCAAGCAGGCACTCGACTGTAGACTCTGCTTCCCCCATGATTCTCCATCTCTAGGCATCTTACTTCCAAACTCTACTCAGAGGTGGCTTCGCTCTCAGGGAAGGGAATCTGCTCAGAGAAAGCCCCGTCAGATGGTATCGCACACTGTTCCTTACTTTTAATCTCAATGGACAGACTGGGGTACCTCGAGCCTCTGAGCACCTCTGAGCTGGAGGAGAGGGAGACATAACAGAAAAATCTCTTCATTATGGGGCGGAAGAGGTTAGACAGACGTGCTAGCTAACTGGTAGGAAAAACATTGAAAACAAAACATAAAAGCTTCCAAGTTTGTTGAAGAGGAAAAAAAGCAAAACCAAACAATTTATTCAGTACGTTCAAAGCACAGAAGGCAAAGAAAAGATGTAAGATGATATCTTCACATACATATGCTTAAAAATAGCCCCAGACCAGCTCCATTTAGCCCCCTCCCTCCCCCAAAACTTACAGTCAAGGGGTACCACATGTCCCAGAAAAATACTCAAACTTACTAGCACCTAGCTTCTAGATCATTTCACCACTGGGGGAACCCAGACACAGGCTGCCTCTCTGCTCCTTTATTAAGCGCTCAGTGAATTTGGGAGAAGGGAAGAAGTTGTGAAGGCCCACGGGGGCAGTATCATCACCCCAGTGGCACTGCGGTGTTGGGACTGGAGGCCAGCATGGGGGAAACTGAGTCTGAGTCTAGCTCAGTCCAGGTTGTTTTTCTCTGCAGTCCCACAGCTGCAAGAGTAGTTTCCAGGTAGTCAGGGCTGGGCAGGGAGCAGGCAGGGGCACCAGGAGTAAGGCTGGCAGCTTGGTCAAGAGGAGGAGAAACAGCCTTGGTCACGCCCCACGCCCTGCCAGCCCTCCCTGGCCTCATGCTCTTCTCCAGGAGCCCAAGGCCACTCTGCTGGGTCTGACCTGGACTTGTTCTTCTGAGTAGTACCTGGTTATCTGAACAATCCCCTCCTTTCCTCATAAATGCAAATAAATGTTATACATTCTATTATATTCTTACTCCTTAGAACCCTGGATCTCCTAGCTTCTCTCACAAAACCTACAATGCTGTTAATCGGTACCAATAAGTTCACGTTACCTCTGTCTGGAAAATACTTTCACCCCTTCTTTTTTTTCTCTCTCTTTTCTTTTCAGTTAACCAACAGCTATTGAGTCCTTTCTACAAATTAAGTCCTGTGCTACAAAAATGAATAAAATAAGGTTTCTGTATTTGAGAGGCTTACATTCTAGTTAAGAGGAAGGGTATACACACACACATACACAAAATTAAGCAAAAACCTATAGCACAGTGCCTCAAGTGCTATAACAGAAGTGCACATAAAGTGACTTAGAGATGTTGGACAGGGAAAAGGAGAAAAAGTGGAGTGACTTAGTTTGCCAGAGCTGCTATGACAACCAGCACACAATGGGTTGGATTAAACGAGAGGGATTTACTGGCTATGGTTTGGGCGGCTAAAAGAAGTCCCGAATCAGGGTATCCGTAAGGCTTGCTTTCTCCCCAAAAGACTAGTGTTCTGGTGCTGGCTGCTGGAGATGGTGTGGTTCTGAGACTCACATCTGCACTTCTCGTCGCCTGGCAGTGTCCTCCCCTGTCTTCCAGCTTCCGCTGGCTGCATGGTTCTCTTTATATAAAGCGCCAGTCATCTGGGCTAAGGCCCACCCAGCTTCAGCTGGGCCACATCTTAACTAAAAATAACATCCTCAAAAGGTCCTATTTACAACTCACACCCACATGGACAGGAATCAAGATTGAGAACATGTGTTTGTTGGGATACAGAATTCAATCTACCACAGGAAGGGAGCATCTGGAAGGGAGGCTGGAAAAATAGCTAGAGGCCTTTCCCAGACGCCACATCTTCAGCACATGCCTTGACTTCCTCGTATCCCGATACTGTGCTTGGGAAGTGGACTTTTAGGATATAACTTGAAAGCCTCTTTCAGTCTATATAACACTCTCTTCTCTCAGAGCTTAGGAGCAAGGTTGAATATACTTTTTTTTTTTTTAAGATTTATTTTATTTATTTATTTCTCTCCCCTTCCCCCTCCTGCCCCAGTTGTCTGCTCTCTGTGTCCATTTGCTGCGTGTTCTTCTTTGTCCGCTTCTGTTGTTGTCAGCAGCACGGGGATCTGTGTTTCTTTTTATTGCGTCATCTTGTTGTGTCAGCTCTCCGTGTGTACAGTGCCATTCCTGAGCAAGCTGCACGTTCTTTTGCACTGGGTGGCTCTCCTTATGGGGCACACTCCCTGCGCGTGGGGCTCCCGTACGCGGGGGACACCCCTGCGTGGCACGGCACTCTTTGCGCATGCGCATCAGCACTGCGCGTGGGCCAGCTCCACACAGGTCAAGGAGGCCCGGGGTTTGAACCGCAGACCTCCCACGTGGTAGACGGATGCCCTATCCACTGGGCCAAGTCCGCTTCCCTGAACATACTTCTAAAAGAATGATGCACAGTTATCGAAATGAAAAGGTTTGGGATTACAACACTCTTATTTGTTTGGAAACAATAAAGTCCATCAATAGACAATATTAAAAGAAAGGATGACCTTTAAATTAAATTGGCAGATTATCAGCAGTTGTTAGATGAAAAAGAATAAAAATGCATGCAGCAGATATAGCTCAGTGGTTGAATGCCTGCTTTCCACATCTCGGGTCCCCAGTTCAACCCCCAGTATCTCCTAAAGAAAAAATGCATAGGATAAAGGACATAAAATAAAAACTATGATTTCAAAATCAGTAATAGCTCTTTTTGTCTCTTTAATATAATGAATAGAATCCCAGCATATAAATGTGATAAAATGTAGCCTTTACCATTTTAAATTTCCTTGTGAATTTTTCAAACCACCATATGTAATTTTGACAACCACAGCTATGCACAATGGGAAAGCCTAAGCCAAAACATACAGAAATACGAGCCAATGAGAAAGGGGAGGAGAGAAAGATGGATGGATGTTAAAAATACAGAGAAAAACTGAGGCTTTTCCAAAAGTGCAGAGCTCAATTCAGTCCTGCAGCCACATAAGGAAACTTTCAACTAAAGTAGATATGCCATTCCGTATTTTGAAAAGGTAAGTGGCCTTTCAGCACTATTTTGCATTGAGTTTGCCCCCTTCAACTATTAGTCCAGAAGACCAGCCTAAATCAACATGTCTTTCCTATACCCCGAGACTTTGATAAAAATCATTGCTTTCTTGAGTACACGTGGATTTCACATTTTTACTGAATGATTTCTTAGAGAGCATTCTAAATGGGATTATATGCATTGGTACCCAGGAATGCTGGTAAGGAACTATAGGCAGTTCCCAATTTAAAAGTTGATTGTGTTCCAAAAATGCATGTGCAACTTGGCATATTGGAACCCAGAATACATTCTCTTGAGGAATTCAGTGGTGGATAGGTTCTGGAATGCCCACAAAAATTAAGCTGGGCCGTGATGTAGCTGAACTATAGTTTCAATATCACAGCCTAAAATCCAGATCCAGAGAGTAGAGTCTTCTTTGTAGAGGAGGAATAAAAGAATACAGAGAGGTTTGCTCCACTTGATTAGGCTTAGAATTATTAATATTACGTAGATTGTTGCCCGTTTTGGATTCCCTTCAGGGACCCTGTGTGTCACCACCCGGCCTGCGTGGCACATTCCACCTCAGCCCTGGCAAAGCACTCCAGGTTCCAGGAGGACCTTCCGGACCCCACCCCAAGCCACTGCCGCTACCTGAAGGCAGAAGAGCTCAGCCAGCAGAGGCAGCCTTAGAGACCCGCCTGGAGCTAGACTGCCACTTAAAAGCTTTCCTATTGGCCGGAGTTATGATTTGTAGCAGCAGCGGGTTCCTCTAAATTGCTTCTTCCACCTTTTGAGGGATCAAACGGTGATTAAGGGAAAAAAAATCAATAAGTGATCAGTTGCTCCCTTCTTAGTACTGAAAAAAAAAAAGCCTTGGCAAGTATCCACAGAGTGGAAACCCCTGTCACCATTATTATTATTATTATTATTAATTTTGCTCCTGCGCTTTGAAAGACTGTGTAAGGCTTTATCCATGGATATCATTTCTTTCCTCTCTCCTTGGGTCTTCTCTCCACGTTCTTCAGCATGTTCTCTTTACATGCCCAGGGCTCCCTTTTTCCACGAAGTGTTTCTTTTAAAGAAGGTGTCCTATATCCCTTATTCCGGCGGAGATGCTGCTTCCTCCTCACACTCAAGCTGCACTTGGTTACGAGGCAGCAGGTGAGGAACGGGCACGGGGGTTGGGGACACGCTTCTCAATGCGACCTCTGAGGACTGGACGGAGGCTGCCAGCAGCAGAGCCGAGAGGACTGGGAGGGGGATCCCAGCTGGGTGAGCCAGAGGGCCACGCCCCACGCTTGAGGCCTGCGCCAGGGCTGGCCCGAGGGCGGGAGGGTCCCGGAGGGAGGGCCCCGGAGGGAGGGCCCCTCTCAGAGACACTGCGCATAAGCAATCCTGGCCAGGTGGAGTCAGAGCCACCCCGGTTCAAATCCAAGGTCTTCTATTTCCTAGTTGGGTAAGCTACTTTAACTTTAATTTCCTCCCTTGAAAACTAAGATAAACTGTATCAAAGACTCCTTGTGAATGAAGTAAACGTGGAAAGATATAAAAATGCCTAGGTATGAATTTTTTTTAAAATTTGGAATTTTATATGTTTTTCCTAATTTTTAAAATTTCAAAATAATTTCAACCTTACTAAGCAGTTGCAAAAATAATCCAAAACCCATACAGAGTATACTAACATTCTTCCCCCAAAATCCAGATCCTATTTTAACATTTTGCTGTACTGTTCTCCCTATCTATCCACTTATCTAACAATCTACCTATGAATCGCAAGCTATCAATCCTCTAGACATTTGAGGATCAGTTCTATCTGTCGTGTTCCTTGAACACACAATACTTCAATGTTTATTTCCTAAGAACAAGAATATCCACATATGTAGCCACCTTAAAATACATTTATCAAGTTCAAGATATTTGACATTGGTACAAAGCTTACAGTGTATATGCCCCAATAATATCCTTTTGGGCATTTTCTCCACCATTAGTAGATCTAGTCTAGGATCATGTGTTGCATTTAATTGTCACGGTCACTTTAGTTGATTTCTTTATATGGTGGAAACATAAATATAAGATAAACTTTCCTATAGCCACCACTCCCAAGCATGCAGTTCAGTGGGATTAAGTACATTCACAATGTTGTGCCATGCTCATCTCTATCTATTACCAGAACTTTCCCAGCACCCCAAACAGGAGCCCTGCGCCCATTACGCCCTTGCTCCCCCTTCCTCATCTCTCCCGTCCCTGGCCACCTGTGCTTTACTTTCTGTCTCTATGAACTTGCACACTCCAGCTATTTCATACAAGTGGAATTATACATTATCTGTCCTTTTGTGTCTGACATTTCACTCAACATGTTATCTTCAAGGTTCATCCATGCCATCACATGTATCAGAACTTCATTCCCCACCCCCCTTTTTTAATTGGAGAAGTTGTGGGTTTATGGAACAATCATGCATAAAATACAGGATTCTAATTGCACCATCCCACACCAGCACCTGGCATTGGTGTGGAACACTGTTGCAATCAATGATCGCACATTTTAAATAATTGTATTATTAATTAAAGTCTATTATTTAACTTAGGGTTCACTGTTCCATGGATTTTTTTTTCCTAAATTTTTGTTCTGCTACCGTATATACAATCTAACATTTCATCTTTTAATCATATTCAGATACATATTTCCGTGCTGTTAGTTTATTAACAATGTTGTAGTACCATTACCACCATCCATTACCAAAATATCTCCATCATTCCAAGTAGGAACACTGTATATTTTAAGCCTTAACTTTCCGTTCCCTAACCCCACCCCATCCCCTGGTAACTATATTTTAGACTCTGACTCTATGAGTTTGCTTATTGTAATTGTTTCAAATAAGTGAGATCATACAATATTTGTCCTTTCCAGTCTGACTTATTTTACTCAATATGATGTCTTCAAGGTTCGTCTATGATGGCACATATATCAGGACTCCATTCATTTTCACAGCTGAATAATATTCCACTGTATTTATATACCACATTCTGTTTATCCATTCATTGGTTGATGGACACATGGGTTATTTCCAAGGTTGGGCAATTGTGAATAATGCTGCTATGAACACCAGTGTGCAAATATCTGATCAAGAGCCTGCTTTTAATTCTTTGGGGATATATACGTAGTAGCAGAATTGCTGGGTCAAATGGTAGTTATGTACTTAACTTTCTGAGGAGCTGCCAAACTACCTTCCATAGTGGCTGCACCATTTTACCCTGCCACCAACAATGAATGAGTGTTCTATATTTCTCCACATCCTTTCCAACCCTTGTTATATTCCTTTTCTCTTTTAGTAGCAGCCATTTTAATGGGTGTGAAATGGTATCTTATTGTGGTTTTGATTTACATTTCTCTAATGGCTAATGATGTTGAGCATCTTTTCAAGTGCTTTCTAGATATTCATATTTCTTCAGAGAAATGTCTATCAAGTCTTTTGCCCATTTTTTAATTGGTTTCTTTTTTTTGTTAGGTTGAGAGATTTCTTTATATATTCTGTATATTAAGCCTTTATTGGATATGTGTTCTCCAAATATTTTCTCCCATTGTTTAGGCTGCCATTTTACTTTCATTATAAAGTCCTCTGAGGCACAAAGTTTTCAATTTTGATGAAGGTCACATTAACTTCCCTGAGTTGGTTTTATTGTTTGTTTTGCTTGTTTTGTTTTTGTTTTTTTGGGAGACACCGGGAACCGAACCTGGGACCTGACATGTGGGAGGCAGGTGATCAACTGCTTGAGCCATATCTGCTCCCTGCATTGTCTTTTAATTAAGTGAGTTAATAATATTGGTCCTGACTCTTTTTTTTAATTTACTTTTATTATTTAAATTTTAGATATGAATTTTTTTCTCCACAAAGATTATTTGGAATAGACCCCATGTCATTCTTCCATGTAATCTCTCACTTCTAAAATGGCATTGATTGTAAGATGTCCTATATTAAGTTTACAAAATAACTTTTAATGAGAGTGGGGACTACATAGTCAGATAACACACATTATCTGCAAATTAAAAATTCCTAATTTTCCTACAGGCTAAAAGTAAGATTTCTAAAAATCTATTTTGTTACCTATTCAGGAACAGGTCATATAAAGTAATACAATGTTAGCCTACTACCCTTCAGAGTATAACTGGCATACATTCCCTTAGATTCTGCAAATTTTGGATGGCTCAATTCTGAGGGTGCCATCTACAACCTGGGCACCCTGTCATACCTGGGAGGGGTCTACTAGGCTTTGTTTAGGCTTTGACTACAATGTGAATACATTAGGGCTTAAAGGACCACAAAGGATTCCACTCCCTCTAAGCATGGATGAGCAACCTCATC